>NC_136949.1:14094556-14149556 GCF_949987615.1 Pollachius pollachius | reverse complement strand
CACCAGAGGCACATCGTCCACACTGTGTGCCAAGTAATTAACAGTGTGTGTGTGTGTGTGTGTGTGTGTGTGTGTGTGTGTGTGTGTGTGTGTGTGTGTGTGTGTGTGTGTGTGTGTGTGTGTGTGTGTGTGTGTGTGTGTGTGTGTACTGGGAACATTCAGAAACCCTGATCATAGAAAACAAGTGCATACTGGCCATGGTGTCCTTTCATTCCCTCCATCCAGCGCCCCTTCCTCTATTCCTCCAGCCATCCATCCCCTCCCCGCTCTCGTCTTCCCCACACTTGTCCTCCATCAGTTCTGACTTCCACCTATTCCCCTCCTCCTCCTTCCACTCTCTCTCCCCGTCCCTCTCGTCGACTCCCAGGGCCGTCACTGTGGGCTTGGCCAGTCAAAACCGCCTCTCCGCTACGCTGTTTCCCATTGGTTGTTACACAACAAGGCCACCACAATCAGTCCTCTGTTGGGGTTGCTGACTTGTGTCGGAGTACGACACACACACACACACACACACGCACACACACACACACACTGTAGTTCCGTCTTTCTTGCTCACTTTAATGTAAGTAATCAAAGTGGACAAGTGGCTTTGTGGTGCAGAGAGAGGGGGGAGGGAGAGGGAGAGAGAGACAGAGAGAGAGAGAGAGAGGGAGAGAGGGAGAGAGAGCACACCAGGGATCATCTCCTTTAACTGTCCTCCGCTCGCTGAGTGTGTCCCGCAGGCTAGCGGGGAAGCGAGGAGAGAGGACTAAGAGAGAGGGGAGAGAGCAGTAGAAAAGTGAGAGTGACAGAGAGAGAAGGGGAGAGAGAAGGCCACAGAGAAGACGAACAGAGTTGGCAAGCAAAATACACAATTGCCGAGTAACTGAACATCAATTCTTGAGTTATGACAATGAGGACAGAGTTTCACAGTATCAACAAATAGTAGGGTACAGGAAGACAGCGTAATCGTGTGTACGTCTATGAATGCAAGTCCAAAAATAACAAGTCAACTAAACACTCAACTAAAGAGGTGTGCGTGAGTATGCATGTGTGTGTGTGTGTAGCTAGGGGCAGTGTGAAATCTACTCCAACAAAAGAAAACTTGAAGAAAGAGCAAATGCTTCCTGGGACTAAATATACGGCCATAGGCAATGTGCCCATGTCTGTGACTGTGTGTGTCTCTATGCATCACTATCTCTTCTGATCTGTGTGTGTACATGTGTATGTGTTTGTGGATGTGTGTGTGTATGTGTGTGTGTGTTTCCTTGGCCAAGGGCATGGAGTGACTTGCTTCATGGCTGGACTGACTTGAAAGGTAAAGAGACGGAAAGCATGCCTAAATGCACACGAGCGCATTTTGCATGAGACACACACACACATACACACACTCAGAAAGCGCAAAAAACAAGGAAGGCATTTTGCCACAGCAGTCTTGTAGGGATACGCAAACAAACAAACAATGAAATGCATCCGTCTCCTTTGTGTGCTAACCCAGAGCAGACGCATCTACACACACACACGGATCACAGGGGACAGTGATGCAGCAAGCCTTTAATATAGCTCTAGAAGAAGGAGAGGCGTGATGGAGAGAAAACGGTTTAGGAAATTGTTTCCATACCACGGGTTCCTTACAAGCCCAGTGTAATATTATGACAACATCTTCTCCGGCCGCACAGTTATGTTCTGTCTAGTGACTGGCAGATCCATTGTTGTCCAAAATCACATTAGACCGAGCGTCGTGCTACTGGTCTGGCACAGCCCATCCCGCGGATCAATCGTGTCTGTCGCTTAACCAGACGGCACAGAGGTGTGTTTACCTACTCCGCCATTCCATGCATTTTTATGTGCCTCGTCGTCACTGTCCTCGTTTGATATGAGGCTTTTTGGACTTGGAGATGGATTTTCATGATCAAACAGGAATATGTTCATCACATGTTGCAAGTCAATATCATGCCGTGGGTGGACCAAGAAATTGCTAATTCAAAGGCTTCATGGAGAGGAGTTCTACCCGTTTAGAAAGCAACATTTTGCACACACAATCCAAGAGTTTGCAAAATATGACCAGAAATACGACCAAAAAGGAATGTGTGGCTTGGAAGATCTTCTACTGAAAGTATTGATGAAGAGAACTTGGTTTAATGGAACATGAAGGGGGGCAGTGGGTGCAGAGATGCTAGCAATGCCTGCTCGTTAGCACACTGAATACTGTGTGTGTGTGTGTGTGTGTGTGTGTGTGTGTGTGTGTGTGTGTGTGTGTGTGTGTGTGTGTGTGTGTGTGTGTGTGTGTGTGTGTGTGTGTGTGTGTGTGTGTGTGTGTGTGTGTGTGTGTGTGCGTTTGCGCGTTACGGACGAATATCTCCTGATCTTTAGAATATTAAATTGCTATGTCTATCTATAACAGACTTAGAGCGGCAGAAAGCGCTGAATAGAGTCGAATCCTCCATACAGACCCGAGCTGATTTCATTATAGATAAATCTGATTCATCTGTTCAGCCTCTCTTTTCACACACTGCTCCACTCCATTTCTCTCTATCCATCTGCTTGCCTCTGCCCCTCTCTGATATTGGCACTCCTATTCTCTTTTTTTTATACCCTTTTAAACTTTCATCCCCTCTTTTTGTCTTCATCCACCATACAGACCCGTTTTTGTTTTTTTACATTAAAACAAAGTGACGGGAAAGAGAACAGAAGAGAAACAAAAAAAGAAGGTTAGGGGGAAAAAAAGTGAAGCGAGAAAAATAGAAGTTGTGTAAACAGCTGAGTCCAGCAGAGTGGTCAAAACAAATTCATCTCCTGAACCCTACTCTCCCCCCCCCACAAACACACACACACACACAGACACACCATGACCCACTCCCTGATAGAGCGCAAAGACAGTGTGTGTGTGCGTGCATGCGTGCATGAAAGGTGGACGACACCTCTTACTCCCTACTCTCTGCCTCATCATTGCAGCTGCTCCACAGAGGTGTGTTTCAATATATCAACCTGTCTCAGGCGCACACGCACACACACACACACACACACACACACCCACTCGCACACACACACACACGCACACACACACCTGCTTAATAAGCGGTATTCAGAGCTCCTGGCTTCATAGAAACCAAAACTGCATTGCTGTGCAAAACTCTGCGGGTTCAATTTTTTTCCCTCTTCTCTCCTCTTCGTTCTTTCCTCCTCCTCACTTGCTTTGTTTCCTTCCACTCCATGCCATCTTTTCAGGTCCTGTTGGTTCCCTTAATGGCTCCTTCTTCACCATCTTCCATTTAGATTGCTTGCAACCGAAATCTCCGGTTGCTTCCTTGTCCCCAATTTCCTCTCCAGTGGACATACCATCAAGGCCATCAGCTAACAAACACTTCTGTACATCCTCTCATACATAGTTATTAAGGAGGAGAGGAGAGGAGGAGATCAGAGGAGGAGGCAAGACGGCTGGGCTGGGCTGGACACCTGGAAGTGCCTCAAGGTGTGGAGGGGGTGGGCTGGGGGAGTTGGGGGCTTTCAGCTGTTCAGTCCCCATATGAGACGGTGAGAGTGTGTGTGTGGTTAATGCGTGCGCTTGTATGTCTGTCGGCATGTGCACGCGTGTGGCCATATGCGCATTAGTGCTACAGGAGTCGGACAGGGGGTCACGCCAGATGGACACACACACACACACACACACACACACACACACACACACACACACACACACACACACACTACCCAACCTCCCCCCCCCACCTCAACACACTAGCATCACGTTCTGCCTGCATGCGTCTCGGCCGTGTGTGCCCTACACCTAGACCACACAGCCACAGAGCACTGCCAGTGTGGCTCTCTGCAAAGCCCTGGTCATTAAGGAGTATCATTAGGCAGCTCAACGGGTTCCTAATAGGGAGCATATGTTTATGATGCTTGATTTATAGATGTGCACGCGATCTCACACCACAGTCGAGCTCAGCAGGATCACAAGGTACCCCTGTACAAAGGGATGGAGCCGCCGTATCACTGCCTCTCGTGAACGCTCGTGAGTCCTTGCAGGGAATGGTTCTCCTGGTTTCCATTCAGAAGCCTTCACCTCGGAGAGAGCTCGCCCACTCGACTGTACTCCAGAGATACGCGGGGCCTCTTGACCCCGATCCACCCGTCCTAGTCGATACGGGGCCAGGGCGTTCGCACACGGTGCAACCCTCTTGGGTCTGTTTGTGTGAGAGGGAGAGGGACCGGAAAACAGGGAGAGCGCTATAGGTGAGAGGTTGAGCGATGGCCAATTTAGATTAATCTCTTAGTTGTCTAGTGGCTGGCAGGCACGCACACACACACACACACACACACACACACACACACGTCTTTTTTTCTGCCCATTCTTCTTTGCCGCATTGCTCGTCATTTAGGGCAATTAAAATCACTGAATGCATAATGAATGCAATCATTCTATTTACTGGGGTACTTAAACAATGTCGGTTGG
The DNA here is from genome assembly GCF_949987615.1 of Pollachius pollachius. Lineage (NCBI taxonomy): Eukaryota > Metazoa > Chordata > Actinopteri > Gadiformes > Gadidae > Pollachius > Pollachius pollachius. The sequence goes on along the minus strand of NC_136949.1, from coordinate 14,145,121 downwards.
GAAATACACACACAGATTCACACACACACGCGTTACAAGATGCTCTTTTATTGCACTGCCTTTTCTGTAATAGGATTTGGGTGCTGTCAAAGTGATGTATGGAGGAGCCAACATGTCATGCTTCCAAACACAAAAAAAATTACTCTCCCTCCCTCCGCACACACACCCAAACTGAGACCCCAAAACACCTAAAAAACTAACCAATTAAAGGGAAAAAAATAAAATAATTAAAGTACACTTTACATATATAGATATATACATATATATCTACATATATTATAGGATGTAGCATGTTAGCAACTTAGCACCCTACAAATTTGTGGACACATACAGAGACATAAACACACATGAACACATGAATGGACGCTGCTTCCAGGGGCGTTTCTAGGTCTCTGAAATATCCGGGGCTTAGCCCAGAGGAAAAGTGAAAATGCGCGCTTAGCGGGCGACCAATTTTTTTGTATGCTTTATTGCGCATGCCAATTTTTTCATAATGCTTTACATAAATATACAAAATACGCCGTTTATTATAGCGTTAAATAGCTTTAAATAGTGTGCTGCTAATCCCCAGACATCTAAAGTTCCATTCAAGTTATTTCAGAGTAAAATGAATACAAGTGAGACAGACCTTACATATATATTCATATGACTGGATAGGATAGTATAATTCACTTGAGATGGTAATCGTTTATTCTCTCGCCAGAAGTACTATCCAGAAGGACTAGGCTACTTTGAGATGCCCCTGGAACCCCCATGTTTGTTTCTAGTGTAAAGCAAGCAAAAAATATATATATATATTTTTCTAATTTAATAATATCTGGGGCTTTAGCCCCGAATGAAACAGCCTAGTGACGCCACTGGCTGCTTCCATCCCAGCATGCCTCTGTGCTCCAAGGCAGAGAGATACTGTCATCACCACGGTGACTGTCGTGACGCATCATTAGTAGCCGAGGCAACTAATTAAGAACTGCCTGTCAGGGCTGTGGTCAGTGCTTTTGCATACAACCGCCCACACAAATTACCTGTCAAAAACACAGTGCCATCTTTCTTGAAAGATGCGCACACACAAGTACAAACACCCCCCCCAATGAGTGGCACCTATATATGATCCAACACACATCACAGAACCAATTGTGTTAGTTACCAGCTGTGTGGTGGCCTAGAAGACACACACACACACACAGACACACACAAAAGTTGGTCTTCTTTAAACCAAATTACAAGATTCTAAAATCGCTTTGCAAAATGGTGAGGAAGATGACAGACTGTTTTGTTTGAATCATGTTTTTGAAAAAATAAAGCTTTTAAGAGGGCTGACGTCTCTGCCTCCTGCTTATCTTTGTCATTGGAGCGACATAAATTGTGTTTAAACCAAGGTCACACACAGACATGCACACAAGGCTAGTGAGCCTTCACATCCATCCACACCACATTAAACACTGATGCAAGTATCCTGGCTGAACAACGTCTCTGTGCATGTTTGTGTGTGTGTGTCTGTGCGCGAGTGTGTGTGTGTGTGTGTGTGTGTGTGTGTGTGTGTGTGTGTGTGTGTGTGTGTGTGTGTGTGTGTGTGTGTGTGTGTGTGTGTGTGTGTGTATGTGGTCAGTAATGAGGTGTCACTAGTATGGGTCAGTAAGCACTGAGTGATCGGTGTAATGAGACAGAATACAGAGAAAGAAATATAGAACAGGAAGGACTGTGTGTGTGCCTGTGTGCCAGTGTGTGTGCCTGTGTGTGTTGTACACTTATTAATTCTCTGTTATGACAGAGAACACATCTCTGGCGATGGGCTAGTCAGACTTGTTTGGTTTGAAATGAGAGTGTGGGGGTTGGAACAACAAAACGTGTGTGTAAGGAAAAGCCATTTGTATCTTGTGAAAATCAAATTGCTTTAACTCACTTGGATGACGCTCTGTACACAATATATACATTTTACGTTTCATATCTCAGGGTATTCTGCGGAATGGGGACAGTTATCAGAGTTGGTGACGGGGCCTATAGAGATGTAGCCCAAGTGCTAATTGGTCACATCTCTCCAGCGCCCAGCCACAGCCAAAGAACCTGTTACATGAACGGACTCGCTCGGGAAGACAAACTAAACTGATTTCATCTGGGGGGGGAGAATGGAGCGCCAATCAGGATCCGATATTCACACACACACACACACACACACACATACACATACACATACACACACACACACACACACACACACACACACAGCCCTTCAGCTCTCCCTCCGTCCCCGTCTCTGAGTGAGCGTCAAACTGGTCAAACTGTGACCACGCTGCGGTCTCCAAAGCCCAGATGGTGTATTGCATTCTGGTCTTCTCATTTAGCCCCGGGGTTTCAGACCTTTGTTGTGTGTGGTGTTTAGAGGTGGGCTCGGAGACCGGGGTAGTGTGGGGGAGTCTTCCTATCGGCACATAGCATGGCTTGGAGGTGGCCCTGAGGTAGGCAAACGACTGCTGTGAATATCAAATTTAAACCACGCTAAAACAAGAGATACAAATGCAAACGAGTAGACGTGACCAGCCAAGTGTTTCAGCCTTCACCCTGTGGCCCGGCGCGGTCTCCCCCTGGATTCCTTTGTGTCATGTCACTACTCCCCGAGCATTGTTTCTCACTATGGGACCTCGGTTATCTCTGTGGCTCTGCTGGTGATATCGGCGCGTATGGGAGAGGGAGGCAGGGGGGATAAGGAATGACAAGAGTGCAGCTGGATATGCTCACGGTGCGTCGGGGCATGCTGCTCCTTCATTGGCTGCTTATCACGTTTCAAACAGCGGCACACCCGCCCGGCCGCCCCGCCCGGCACAGGTCCCCCGTTCTGCTCCTCCGCTAGCTCCTGGCTTTGTAAGGAGTGAGCCGCAGGGATCACCCTAGTTGGGTGTGGGAGGGCCAGACTCCACAACATCTACGTTGTCTGAGGGAACCGTTAAGCTCGGTGGGCCGTCCCTCCCTCCGTCTTTCTGTTTCAGGCCTTTCACCGGCCGGCCAAAGGGCCTAGTCAGAGCCGCAGACAGCTTAAAAAGTAAGACAACTTGGGGAGGAGATGTTTCAGAACTATGCGGATGGGTGTACGGCCCTAGGGTATCCAAGGTGACGTAAAAAAAGAAATACTGCATTTGTCAAATCCCTGGCATTAGCATAATTAATCAAATCCGTATTGAGGCGCCCTGCCTACCACGGATAACAGCAATAATGGTTTTTATAAGCGTTTTATTGGCAGCTCCGACAGGGAGACACGCTTTGTCCTCACTTCATCTGTCTTGTCTCTTTCTATGTCTCTCTGTCTCTCTCTCTCAAACTGCTCTGTGATACAGACTGCCTCTTGCACGCCCTTTGCTCTTACGTTTCTTTCTCTCTCTCTCAGGACCACTAACCTTGATTCACTGTTCACAGCACTTGACTCCGCTCCAGGCTCTCACACACATACACACACGCACATGACCCAGAACATGTGCAGTTTGTGCACACACACACTAAGGTACTACAACTACACACTAAGAATGCTTTTTTTTTTTATTTCTCTACACATATTTTAACTAGCAATTACAAGTAAGGTGTGATGTGGAACACACAGGCAGACACACTGGCAGGCACGCACACACACACACACACACACACACACACACACACACACACGTTAAGTTGAAACGGTGTGCGAGGCCAGAGCGGGGGGAACTGTGGTTAACCTAAACCACATGTTGCTGGTTTGCTCTCTCTCAATCTTCCTTGGCAAGGTGTCCACAGCTCACAAAAAACACTCAGATCTTAATCCTGAGTAACTCATTTTGACTGTATCTTCTTGGTCAACACACAGGACAGCATCCCCCAAGAGCTGTGGTAAAGTCCTCCCCCCCTAATCAAAGGTATGCGAGTGCTTCAGGGCAGGGAATGTGTGTGTGATAGAGGGAGGAAACTGGAAAGAGAAGCAGCCGTGAGAGAGAGACAGAGAGAAACAGAGACAGAGAGACAGACACAGAGAGAGAAAGACACAGACCAACAGAGACAGAGGGAGAGACAGAGTTATAGTTCACGGTTTCGATCTTAATCTTTATTTACCCGGGGAATGCTTTGGCTGAGCACCCAGGCACCTTCCAGCTATGCTGTGTTCGACACAAGAGTTACACACACAGACATTCTGGCCTGGCAGACGGCCAGCTGCAGCCCCACCGACCACGTCGAACAAGAAGGCAGGCCCACCGCTGTAGTGGAGCTTTATCTGCCTTGCTCCAGGGCAACTTATTTGTAGGTTGCAGCGAGGGAGCTCTCAAAACACACACATGTTCACAGCGACAACAACCACACATCAAAGTACTATTTTTTAAAGGGCTGCAGGACCAGAACATTACAATCTGACCATTTTGTTAATGAGTGTTTCTGTGCTGTGTCCAAATCAACACATCTTCCATACGGCTAAACAAATGTATGCGTTTGTTTCTCTTATAAAGTGCCGAGCCCGGCACTTCTGTTTATCGGCGAGCTGTGGTCATACCCACGTCGGCCAAAGAGCTAGAAATGATTATGGTTTGACTCAAGGGTTTAGACTCGACTTACATGGAATGAGACTGAGACTTAGAGACTTTGGAAACGTGTGTACCCACCTTGTAAATAGCAAGCAGCACGTGGCCAAACAATCTCCTAGCCTGTTCCCTGAACAGAGAGCGAAAGCAAACCATTCGCCCTGCCTTCTATCATCTAAACCTCAGGCACCACCGCGCTGAAAGACCACAGGCGTTTATCCCCCACGGTGGTGGAAGGTACAATTTCGAGGCATATACTACACCAATGAGAGCAGCAGTGCCTACATTCCTTTGCGGGATTGCGCAATAGTAAAGGGCCCCATGAGTAATAAAGAGTATTCTACACGCAGTATTTAGCAAAGACAACAAGTCTGGGCCAGTAAGGACCGTCGACGGCAGAGTGACTCTCTAATCAATGAATCATAATGTCGAGAAGGAAACCTGTATTGTGCTGGACTTCGTCGAGGGCAATTTCTCCAGAGCCAATAATTCTTTGAGACAGAATCGGTCCGTGTCTTATCTCAGGTAGTGTGTGTGTGTGTGTGTGTGTGTGTGTGTGTGTGTGTGTGTGTGTGTGTGTGTGTGTGTGTGTGTGTGTGTGTGTGTGTAGCATAAGAGAAGTTGAACATAAGAGACAGTCGGTGTCATGTGGAGGTACCGCTGTATCTGTTCACTGTTAGCCCGACAAGACAAGCTCTCTTGGCTCTCTCTCTCTCTCTCTCCCTCACAAACACACACACTTTATTTACCTTTGGGCTAATAAATATAAACATTGTAGACAGTTAACGGTATCACTAAGTTAACTCAGGGAGACAGTTTCTCGAGCAAGGACTTTATACACAGACAGAAAGGGAGCTCTGTCTCTATGTGTGTGTGTGCGCGTGTGTGCACGCAAGAGAATCTCTGTTGCACACCGCTGAGTTCAGCTCACAAGCAAAGAGACAAAAGGAAAAAGGAACAAACACAGAATTCCAATGAGCGAGAGGAAGTCACAGAGAAAGCAAAAGGGACAGACTTCAGACCTCGGTGCGAGAAGAGACGGAGGGAGCAGAGCAGAGGGTGGAGAAGGGAGAGGGGGTGGATGAGGCCACCAGGCAAGCCCCTATAGCGCACCTCAATCAACCTGATTGCTGTTATCATTACTGTCAAAGCGACAACAGATACCCACTCGGTGTCCAGTTACATTGCCCGGCCATTACTCTGATGTAGGCTGTGGCCTAACCCCCTGGGGTCCAGAGGTTCTGAGGGGGGAGGGCTCCGGCAGGACAATGGCCAGAAGACGGTCTAGTCTGGGAGCAAAAGGAAGTCAGGGAAAAAGGCACTCCATTGTTTGAAGTGACCTGATATGGAGTAACACTGACGTGGCCGCGGGCCGCTTGCTGTCATTTTTGTTCAAACCCAAACTTGAAAAGTAATCGGCTGGTTATTTTACCTCAGCCCTGGGAGCAGAGCTTGGACGCTGATAGCCCTGTGTGGGAAGTATTGACGTGTCCTTGAGCCAAGCGCATAACGCTCTGGAGGAGCTGATAGTCGAGAGCACTGGCCTACACCATCGCTGCCGTGTGAATATGCTGGGACATGTTTGAATACTTGTGGTTTGGGGGGTTGGAGGGGGAGCCCATCACAGGCATTAATTGTAAAGCGCTTTGAGTTCTCAAAAAGCAGAGCAAAAGGCTTCAGTGTATCGTGTAGCATCATGTTCACAGCACTTGAGCACCCTGATGGTCAACATTAGTGTGTGAATAACTTCTAGTTCTGGGGGATGGAGGTGGGGGGTTGGAGGTAGGGTGAAGGGAGAGTTCAATAGGGGGCCGGTTAACAGTAGAGGGGCTGAGAAAGTAGGCTGCTGACAGGACAGGAGGGGGTGGGGGCCTTTGATAAACAGTTGTGTTGCTGTGTTTAGAGTAGGGGGTCATAAATTCATAGGACGGGGAGGGGGTGGGGGGGAGGAGTCTAAAGAAGCTTAGAAGTGTAAGAGATGGATGGGTGGTGGAGGGAGGGGGGATGGGGGGGGGGGGGGGGGTCTATCAGATCACAGTTAACGGACCAGGGAGAGATGAGATGGCCTTAACAGTCTGAATCATCCTAGAGTCGGGCCAGACCTATGAGGGGTCTGATTAATATGAACAGAGCAGGGTGTGTGTGTGTGTGTGTGTGGTTTAGTGTTGTGCGTGTGGTTAACCATTAAACCGCAGAATTAGAAAATGAAGGCTTCAAGGCTGACCATACAAGTCCGATTCATTTTTCCCTAGAAGGTTAACATGACTTTCTTCAGAGGTGTGTCTGTGGTTAACGTCACTAGGCTTGGATCAATGTTTGTTTTCAAACTTGCACAGACCAAGCATGAAGTGACGTTGCATCTTCTTGAATCTTGTTTGGAAAAGATAAAAAAGCTGCTGGCACAAAGCGTCAACATTCTTGACAAAAGAGAGGCTTGGCCCAGGGGAGGTTTGAATTATAACAGTGCTCTGTTTCAAACGGGCCAAAAACCGTAAATACAATGGCTCCAAACACTGGTTGGCCTAAACAAGGTCACAACATCTTCTAGAGGTTCAGACTCCTACCCTTTTGGGCAAGCCTGCCCACTGACGTTGTGGGACTAAGGATGGCATACATCAAACACTAATTATTGAGCAAAAAAAGAATAAATTGGCTCCATGGCCACATTTCAAGGTCATCCATTATTATGTTTGAAGAGAGCTATTAAGGAACTATTAAGGACTGAGAACTTGGCAAGGCAGTTAAAAATACTTAAATGTACATTAAGGGTATATTGTCTTGGCATTCATGCTGGACCATTAGATGTGATGCAGGAGAAAAACATCCAACACTACGTGTACATATGCTGAAGAAATTTATTCTGTGACGGAAAAAGCCAGCATGAAAACAGATGTACAAAATGAGTCTGGGCACACATGCTGGCTGCCAGCCTATCAGAGGGTTTGTGTGCGCACGTGCGTGCGTGTGTGTGTGTGTGTGTGTGCTGTCAGACTGACCGACCGTGTGTCCACAGACACCTATGACAGACGGGAGAGGCAGACGGCCGCTCAAGATAAACTAGAGGGCTGGCAGGACTTTGCATAAAGTCATTTCAAATTTCCATTTCAACTCTATTGCGTACATTTGCCACGATTTAAATCTCTGTGGGAGATGGACAGTGGCGATGTAAAGATGCTTTATAGGGATGGGCAAGATGATAATCTTAATGGACTGGTCATCTGTCTTTAAGCTCCAACACACACTGATAGCTTTAGATGGCCTTTTCCTCTCAACTGAAATCAGCTTAAAAAAGGAGAGAAGGTGGGTTAAGACGAGAAAGCGAGAAAAATAACTGCGAAAATGGGGATCGGTGGTTTAAAGGTCATCTATAGGGCGAGAGCACAACACCACATTAAGCAGACAGTGCTACGTTGTGTGGTGTGGATAATAGCTTACAAAATAGGGATGGATCAAATTTTAGTCCAATTAGTACACTAACTTACCCTTTGCATGGTTATTGCTCGAAAATGAAAATAAACCACAGGAACATACTCTTCGAATAAGCCTATGTTTGTTAATCCTTTCTTGGATTCCGCTTATCAGGCTTAGTGGCTGTAAGGCTGTCACTCTGTATGGATGACCTGAGTTTCCTAACGCCAGTCTAGTGCCAGGAGATCAGGGCTGGAATGCTGCTATGCTATACTCGGCCCCACACTGCCTACGGCTATAAGGCATTGGGTGAGTGTGCATGTGTGTGTGTATGTAGAGGGGGGGTAATCTATGACAGATGTCTCCATAACTGGACTAATAGAAACCACTTCTAACCACAGCCTATAGCCCAAACACAAACACCCTCTGGCTAAGTCAAAATGCTACCCAGGCTACCTGAAGTCTTGAGATACTGGAGGTCCATGTCCCTCTTATTTGTTCTCACTCACACACACACACACACACACACACACAGCCTGTCACGTTGGCTCATTGTAAAAGCGAAGCATCGGCCTTGAGAAAAGCACATGCACGCTTGTTTATGGAATGTTGCAGGCTGGCTTCCTGTTTGGATATGTTTGTTCTATGAATCTCTGATTAAAGGAGCTGGTCTCAATCAAACCGATATTCAACCATTTAAAGAATGCCTTGTTTCTTCACCTCATATGTTTCATTTAATAGAATGATGTGAAGAAAACAAATCGCATCTCTGTTTTCACACCAGCACTTTGTAATCTGCGTCACAGCACAAGATAGATATTTTCTAAACAGTCCAACCATTGAGAAAACACTGTGGGTTTACAAGAAATTGCTTTTTGGTGCTGATGTCTGAAGAAAAAATGGGATTAGCTTGATGATACAAATAATACAATGAAAGGCCTTCCCAATACCTGACCCACAGCTTAAGGCTTAAATAATATCCTCATATTGGTTCTAAAACATGGGACTGCAATGAAGTTGGTTGCCATAAGAAACATAAACTTTCTTTCTATATTAGAACAGTAAACTGGTTGTGGTAATGAGCTCAGGGTATGTTACTTTCAGACCATATTATCAGCCATTTTGCAATCAGCAGACAGAAGCAAGGCCTAATCTTCAGCGATATAAACAAAGAACTTGAATGCACTCTGGTGTGATACAGTTAAGACTGAAAGTATCGCAGCCACTATCATTCTGTCACCCGGTGTCATGATGATCTGGTGTGTGTGTGTGTGTGTGTGTGTGTGTGTGTGTGTGTGTGTGTGTGTGTGTGTGTGTGTGTGTGTGTGTGTGTGTGTGTGTGTGTGTGTGTGTGTGTGTGTGTGTGTATGCGTTAAAAGAACCAGAGATGAAAATGTACTGTGTGTGCTAGACAAATGCGATTATGGCTTTGTACACGATAAATAATGCTAGAGAAGAGACTAAACAATGTACGTGTGTTCAGTTGGCGCCGGAACAAAGTTACTCCCCGAGTCCCCTTTAATAAAAGACCAGGCTCAACTGAACAAACAACACCTGTGGAGACTTCAAACCAACAATGACAGCTGACTATCCGCACAGACAGAGGGGGGGACAGGGAGGAGATAAAGTCAGAAAACTTGAACACAACACCATAGAGTCCCAAAATTAGATTTGAGTCTCCAGATAGTTCCCCGTTGCTTGAAGTCGGAAGACCCAAAAGGGACACAGCGGGAGGACATCTTCCATCAACAGATATTTTAGTTGGATTAGAGTGACTACATGAGTGGAGATGGTTTAGTAAATTCACACAAGTCCCAAGGATGGTAAGATGGCTACAAATACAATGTTAAGACGGGCCGATGTTAAAAGCAACACAAGATGACGACGACACCACGGAGGACAAATGAAAACTGGCGAGGGACGATGAGACGGATACTAGAGGAAGATGGCAGGGGATGAAGCTCAGCTCTTGGCCGGCCATCAGAACTCACCCTTCTCAGCGCGGCCCATGTGAGCTGGATCAAGTGGAGGCAGCGGGGAACAACAAAAGAGTGTTAGATTTTGTCGTGTCCACTCAGGGAGAGAGAGACACACGAACACACAATCAAATGCCACTATATATATTTAGAAAATGAATGGGTTTTGGAAATCACATTACTTATCAACAGAGAAAGTTTGCCTGGGGCTTGTTTGCAATTTTTTTTTGAGGAAACGAAACTTTAATGCATGCATATTAATGAAATCAAAGTGTTTCATTTTTCCAAACAACATCCGTCTGCAACACAGAAGGTCTTTCAGTGTCCCTTTCTAAATCATTGGTTCTCTGGATCCAACAGCTGGGACAAACAAAAGAGTGTGTGTGTGTGTGTGTGTGTGTGTGTGTGTGTGTGTGTGTGTGTGTGTGTGTGTGTGTGTGTGTGTGTGTGTGTGTGTGTGTGTAATGCAATTAATCAGCCGAGAGGTCTGATTACTTAATCTGTCATTATAGCTCGGCTAACAAGTGTGTTTGTGCGGTGCCCGTGTGCAGGCGCGCGCATGCGACGCAGTGGCATGTTCGGAGGCCCCCACTCGTACGGACAGCTGTGGCCGGGGCCAGAGCGAGCAGAGATTTATCACCCGTAGACCAGCACCACCACCGTTCACTGGGTCTCTTTCCGCTCCAATGATCCCCCCCCCCCCCCCCCCCCCCCCCCCCCCATGCGCTCTAATAAAACACTGATTTTCCATGAGCTTTGTCGCATCGTAAGTATGTGCGCTCATTCATCAGTATACCGGGAAACAAATCTCGATTTACCCAGTCGAGAGCCCCCAATATATATATATATATATATATATACATATATTAGACAAGAGATCCAAAACTCATGTGCCTCTTTTGCTAAAACGTGCATAAAATGACACCGCAGAGAGAGGAGAGCACAACATGGGCGAGGAATAAAAGGCAGTGGACGATCCTGCCCCTACACATGCACAGAACCCCTCGAACGGGCGCACACACGCATCCTCGCCTGCTGCCTGCTCAGTGTCTTCTGACTACCGACCTCAGAGCAAAAAGAAGGCTTTTCATTCCTTCATTATAAATGAAAAAACACGGGATAATTTAATTCATTTTCAAAATGTTGACTAAGTAATTGGAATCAAGCAAGTCAAAGTTAAAATAGTCAAAGAAAAAAATAACAAGACTATAATTAGGCAATTTTGGTGATGATCGGAGGCAGTGCGCCCTGGGAACACTAATGAAAGACAATTATTTCCATTCATTACTATTAAGGGCGGCTTGAGCCTTGTGTCATCAAACTCACCCGGAAAGCGGACGACAAAACACAGTCAAATTTACATTTACGATTCACGACTCTGGGAGCCGGGCAGTGGGGGGTGGGGGGCATTAACGCGACACTGTCAGAGAAAATAAAGACTTTGACTTTTGCAAAATGTTGATAGGCGGAGAAGTGGCACACTTAGCTGCATAATAAGAAGCTAAATGGAGGCGGATCTATCAAATTAAGTCCTAATTGACTAACGCGGTGTTAATTACAATACGATAGACGGCTTTCAAATCCCATCCAGCGTGATGTACGGGGATAGCGGAATGCAGTATGGCTGGCTGGAATGACAAATAGGTTGTCTGCTGAAAGCAGCTTATTCACAAGGGCTGACATTGTTGACAACTTAGGTTGTAAATAGAAGGACTTTATGCTGCACACACATCGGATATGTAGGCCCCTAACCTATTATTAATCATTCAAGGGTTGTTTTACTTTGCACAATTTGACTAGGCTACTTTATTATATTTTTAACTGCACCTAGTGGTCTAGCAGCAGACCCTATCTCTAGGAGCCTTTGAAAAAACGACACGTTTTCGTCGTGCAGATGAACTAATTATCATGGGAGGGGGGGAAAGAGGGACATGCGGATTGTAATGCAAACGTTTTTTATATTGATAATGTGCAGGTTTAGGGGCCGATGCAGTGATTGGGAGTGTTTAACTAACCGAAGTTTTATAGGCGACTTAATTCCTGCATCATGATCTATTCCCCCTTTCCGAGGGGTAAAAAGACCTAATGAATGCGGAAAATAAAATCCACGCAGAAAGAAATGTACACGGGACCGTGAATAAGCCAAGAGGGAAGAGAACGCGTTCCGCTCCACCACCACCACCACCAGGTCACCTCCGTCCGCACCACCTCGCTGGCACGGTCAGACCCAGCGGAGAGCGAGGAGCCATTACATTTTAATCCCCGATTCCATAGAACACCTACATTAATTTAACTAGAATCTCGTTTGTACCCGAATAACCCGTGATAAAACACGGCAATGGGTTTGTAAAGAGCCCGGAAAGTTCCGTTCCCCGTGTCTTCACAGCCCATCGCCTACTCGGTGAGCTGTGTGCTGCTTCGTGTCCTCTCCGCCTCACATTCTCCAGCGTAAAAGTCACATTTGGGCGTTCAATGTGTGTTTGTGTATTAGTTGTGTGATATTTATTCAACCCGTTCGTCTCATGAAGGCAAGCGGCATGTGGGTGACGGTCGGGCTCCGCAGCAGTAACTTTGTAACTCTTCCACGCAGGTCTCTGTAAACTCTTACCTTCCAAAATCAAAGGAGGATTGCGAAAGATAAGAGTTTGCACACACACACACAACTGTGTCATAATAGCATCGTTCAAATCAAACGCTAAAGCTCGGGACACCGATCGCTTTATTAAACGTGTCCGTCTCCTTTTAGACATTTAAGTTGTTTCAACCCACTGGCTCACTCTTGTTTCACGTTAAACCCCCCCACTAAAAACACCGTGTCTGCACTGTTGTCTTAACCAAACAGACCTACGCCGTGCCACTTTTTCTCTGAAATATGCATGTTGCAACTACAATCAGCCGACATGACGGCAACTTTAACGTTTGCTTTACGTCCACCCCTGCCAGGTGACATCTCCCTGATCAGCCCTCGTTTCAAATTTAAATGAATCCGTCTGGATCTAAAGTCAAAAGGGCTGCAGCTCCATCTGGAGAGTTCATTGCGCCGTCTTCTTCATCTCCCCATTTTCTTCTACAGATACGATACAATTAAAATATTGCACTCTTTTTTATTTCCTCAAGGGCATGCGTCTGTAAACTAGTTCGTTTTCTCTGGAATGAACCACGTAAACAGGAGGGCGAACGAACTTTTTGTTCTGCACCAAAACACACCTGTGATTATTGTCATTAGGACGTGAAATCAGCCACAGTGGATGTCTCAAAGCAGCACTTTGTGAACAACAAATATCCCCGATAGAGGGAGAAACTTTCTGCGGTCGCCCTGTTCCCCGGCTCGCTCCAGCACTCCTTACCTGTCGGTATCTGACCCCAGACTCTCACGCTCGGCGAAAGGAGAAACGTGAGTCCCAGGAACAAAAATGTATCCATGTTCACAGTGTGCTGGCACGGCTGATAGTTTTCCAAAGTTTTCCGGTAAGTTTGGGATGATTTCCAACCTCTTTCTTAGTGTTTTTTTGGTTTGTTTATCCCTGTTGCGGATTCAGGCGCCCCATTCTGTCTGTGTTTTCTCGTTTCGCTCCGGTATCGCGGACACTACTTTGTTTCACGGGGAGAGGAGCGCGAGCAGCTCCCGAGCTCAGCGGCGGCAGCGAGTGAAAGTCTGTGACGTCACACGGTAGACTACCATGCAAAAAAAAAAAGAGAGAGAGAGACTCCGGGAAGAGGGCGACAAAGCCCATGGGAGCCGCGGAGGGAACCAGCGGACAGCGAGAGCATGCACGATAATAAAAGGCTAAATAAAATGCAAAACGTAAGAATTTCCTTCTGTGGCCCCAGAAAAAAAAAACGCCTGGTCTTAATGTTGCGCTTATAGGCCTAATGTGTTGTCTTTTACAATAAAATAATGTGAAAACTGTAATTTGTCCCACCTCTCAATTTAAGTATAGGCCAACAATAATGATAATAATGATATTTGTTAAAATTATCATATAATCATTCACTCTGCTATCATTCAGTATAGACTGAGAATAGACTACCTTCCAAACATGATATAGTCTCCTAGATGGGCTTACAGCCAGCCAGGGTTAAGAAGACTAACTCACATACAAATCAGAAATCACGCATGTTTACACATTTGTCACACATTTTTCTTGGGAGATTGCCGAAGAAGTTGGCACAATGGCAGTCCTTCAGGCAGTATGACCGAACTACAATCCCCTTACAAATTGTTCCAAATTATGTCAGCGTCTGTATCAATCTCTCCATACCTTCAATTAACCCGCTATTCACATTTTCAAACACCAATAGGCTTTTAGCCTCAGGTCTGCAGGACCCATGCTAAGTGGTTTGAGGGCCTCACTGGTTTTCTGTGTTATGTTTCCATTACAGAGTCATCTCTAATCTGTGCTGATAACAGGCTGCTGTGTTGACTTCAGCTGGATAGCATTGTATACGCAACAGGAATAAACACAAAGAAGACACCTTATTTGATTTACCCGTCGTTTGTGGAATACAACATTTGAATGGGGGGCCCACACATGTTGACTTTCTCAGGTTGATGGGGTTACGGCATAACTAAGCTAGACTCATACGATGAATATCTCATGAATAATTCTAGACTATTTACTACTGCTGTAACTACTGAATATGACTGTGTTGGCACTCTGCTGCTCGTCTTTATGGGAGTCCTGAGATGAGAATATGGCAGCACCCGTGCCGTCCTGCTGTAAGTGGATGTAGAGGTGGGCAGTGCGATCATAGCAGCCGTGGGCATCTCCACAGGCAACACCACGAGAACACACTCTCTCCCTGTGTTGTCACAACATGCAACATTCCCACACATGGATCGATGTTCCTCTGTCAATGGCAGTAGGATTCTGCCTTCAACAAATGACTAAAACCTGTGTTAATCAATTGAATGAAAAGCAACTTTAAGCTTGAACGTTGTTGACGCATATCATACACAGAGATTGCCATATAACTGAAACCTGTTAGCGGTCCAAGTCCAATGATTTGATGAACTGTACTATGTTCAGTGTACATGAAAGATTGTTACTACTTAATGCAAAAGAAAATGGATTTAATTGGCAAAAATGCCTAGTTTCTCACAGATCTAGGAAATAGTGCCATAAAACGCTCTCAAAGAGCCTACAATGTATATTGGTATATTTTGTGAAATATTTGTAGTTAATCACAATAATGTTGATGTATAGTTCAATTGTTAAACTTTACTTGTAAATCTCTTCGAATTAAAGCATAATAAATGTATGCACGTAAATAAGTACATTTCTGAGTGTATGCAGTGGCACATTAAACAGTGTCGGCACATTGCCTACATGAAGAGCTCTCCTACAGAAAGGGCAGAGAAGAAGTGGGCTTGGACAATAGGTTCATTTAAAACATTTCTAAAGGACGCTGTCGTGGCCCATAGTCTACATGCCACCGGAACCCTCTTCAAGACGTCAAGCCATTCAGAAAAACCTCCGCATTCAGTAAGAAAATAAACCACAGAACCCAGGGTCAACCGGCTTTCACCTCGCAGCCACGCCGCCAATCAATTCACATCCTAAATCGAAAGAGAGTTTTCATTTTCTAATGGAGCAGTGTTCACTTTCAATTATCTCTCAGGGACTTGGACATGTGCACCTCCGCCTCCTTGGGACAATTGGTTTCAATGGTGTGCAACTTCATGGACGGAGCTTCTTTGAGAGGGAACTGAAATGCACTTGAGCCTGGACAACGCCTCGCGGCGCGAGGTCGGACTCGTCCATTTCGCTTCACAGCGAGCCGTACCGCACACAGAAAAATAACATCAGTTGAATAAATTTTCACTTTGGTACGGATAAAATGAAGTCTTATGACACATATAAGACACAAAACAGATTGTTTGGCTTGTGACCAAATCCTTACTTTTTCTTGGTAATTTGGGGTTTTCAAGACTGATGGATTGGGGGAGATACATAGATGGATACATAGATGGATAGATCATGTTCATAAATGGATCGAATGATGCTTGGATCCATGGCGGTATGAATGTGAGGAGAACCAGGGTCAAATAATGCATGGTGTTTAACTGTGATTGTGTCTGCATTGGTGAATTAGTGATGTTCCATTAGAGAATGTCAAACTCTTGGGAGATGGAGAGCGAAAACGCAAAATGAACATGACATAGCATGTTCATTTGGCAGATGGAAGGGAGGCTGAGGACAGAGGAATCAAGGCGAAGACACCAGTGGCACCGCAACAACACAGCCAGAGTGACGGATGGAGACAGGAGGGGAAGGAACGAGAGGGAGGGAAAACAAGATGGAACAGAGAGAGAGAGAGAGACTGAGGAAAAAGGAAAAGAGCAGAGGTGAAGTAAAGGTTTTAAGAGGAGAAAGGAGAAGTGAATGTGTGTAAATGCTCTCAAGGCTAAATTCCGGACACAAAATTCTTGTTAGAAAACATAAAAGAGACTGTGGGAGAGGGTCAGAAAATGTGAATCCTTTGTGATAGATATGTCAATACCAGCTCTGTCAGAAATCAGGACAGCACCAAGCAAAACCAGGATGTGAAAATATGATTGAAATATTTTTAATCAATGTAATTCAATTTAATGAAAAGCATCTGCATTTTCATCCATTTCTTTGTAAGGACACAGTAATCTGTGTCAAAATAATACTCTCTTTTGTTGTGGGACAGATCATTTCAACACTTTAAATGCAAACACTTTACAGACTAAGACCAACAAGACAACAGTGTGACTCAAGGACATTAAAGATGGAAATCTCATTCTGTTGCTGAATGGCAGAATTGTATCCCGACCAATGATTAAGAACACGCGTCGTGCAGACTCTATATATGAATTTCTACCTGGTTAAATAAAGGATTGATTGATTGATAGGACCAGACCCCCTTACTCTTGCATCTGTATCTATTCTGAGTTCAGTATACAGGTAAAAGCCAACGGGTTTAAAGGCCGTCATAACCAGAGAAGAGTGCGTATACTTTGAGATTGACTCATACATTCAGGAAGGGAGACACATTTGCCCATTTCGTCATGTTCCCACAAAGCGCAAACGGAGGCACATCACAGCGCTTTTGAGTAAAGTTAATGAAAACGCACACACACATGCATAGGACGTTATTGAGACCAAAGTCGTTTCATCATATTAAACGCAACCTTTTAGTGTTAGAAAATCCCTAACCCTACCAGTCAGAAGAGTCCAGTTGTGTTCTCTTTAGCGAATGGTGGTGGAGGAGTAGTTTGTCCATCTTTGTGGTTCCCGGCCTCCCCATTCTTACCCCGCAATCTACATCGGCCACACAGATGGTGGAGGAAGAAAACCAGTTAGAGAGAAAAGTGCAATAAATGGAGTTGGGGAAAATAAGGCGTTGGAGTCAGGGTTGGCAAGTCTTCCTCGAGGCACACTCACACAAACGACCAGACGCACACACAAACACACAGAGTTAGAGCAGCCAGGGCCTGTGTGTGAGAGATATTTCACTTTCAGTCTCAAGGTTGGACCATTGGCATGCAAAATATGTGTGTGTGTGTGTGTGTGTTTAGATAAACGTTTGAAAATGAAGGAAAGTTTATGTGCGTGTGTGTGCTTATATATTGGTTTTTCAGACTCCAATCCACCCCCAAAGTGTGTACCCTCACATGGGGTGTTAGACCACACACACACACTTGCACACTTGCACATGCGCACGCGTAAACACACACACACACACACACACACACACACACACACACACACACACACACACACACAGCTGAAGCAGGTTTCTCAGCTTATCATTCAGCGTATTGTGGCACCAGGCGCTGTGTATACTGCTGTTGCAGAGTTGTCCGACAACTTGCTCAAGGTAGCACATATCTGATTGCAGTTTTCCCATAAACCTGAATTTCATATTGGTCTGTGGCACTGTTTGGAGACACTAAAACGGGGTATCCAAAGATCAACAATCGGACATTTCCTCAAAAAACCTGGCTGAGGCTTCAATGTGTTTTGTTCTGATTGTATTTCCCTTATACATTACGCATACAGTAGACTCTCTGCATTACTTTTTGTGTTGTCTGTGCGATTTGCCAGTCTGAATAATAAGTACCTTTCTTAAGCCGCTTCTTTAATATAAAACACAATGTCAACAGATATAGGAAGATACAATAAATCAACGTAAATATTTTATCGGGTTCTGTACATGGCTTTTTTTTAAGTAAGCAGAAAAGTTTAGCAAAATTCCAAAGCAAATAGATGCAACCCCTTTCTAAACATAGTGCGTAACGGTGAATCAAGCTATTCCTTAATAATCATTATCTCCGGGGGGATGCGGGCATATTAACTGGACCCAGCTCATGTGTCGTTTTTTTTTTACCCGGACCTTCGTAGCAAAGGCTTTTCACCAGACACAGCCAACGCCATTTGATATCAACCAGGGCACGGTCGGTCCACACCTGCCGTGCGCACCTGCGTCAGTCCGTCCACCATGGGCTCATGCCAGATCCCTCGCCAAGGCTCAACCGCACCGGTCCCAGCCATGGCTCTGTGGGACCCAGACTCACGTATTGGTTACACCATGCTAAACCCCTACTTAAAGCCGAAAGGCTGCATCTGAGGAGGTAGTCTTGCTCTAATGTCTTCTTATCATGGCCAATGTTGACATGGACTGTTTACAGGTTTGTATTAATTCGTATTTTCTTCCATGAAAATAATATTTTTTGTGAAATTTGTTACCTAAGAAGGAGGCCTTTAGATCGTCATAGGGAGCAGGTACTCCTCCATGGTGCCACCATGTTTCTACAGTAGCCCATAACTGACAAAAGTCTCCACAGAGGATGTCAATTTGTAATCACAATCGCAATCTTATTTGTAAGCCATGACCTATATAGGTGGACTAAACTAAACAGAAACTATCTAGGATCCTCATGTCTTGACACTTCGCTAGTGCTGTCGTAGGCAATGACAGCTTTTTGGAAGGACCTACTGGCATTCTACAGAACAGGCCATCGTAACTCTCCTACGATGTTGGAAAACGGGGAGGATTTAATGCATTAATCAGAATTCATGTCTTTGTGTTTCGTTTGTGCTTGTGTTGTGTGTGTGTGTGTGTGTGTGTGTGTGTGTGTGTGTGTGTGTGTGTGTGTGTGTGTGTGTTTGTCTGCCTGCGTCCATCTATTCATGTTTTTTTTGGGTCTAGCATTGGGATGCCAGTGCCCGGTCGTCTACCTCACCGTTTCCATGACAATACCCGCAATGCCAGCACAAACCATATGGTTGTTATGGTAACATGACATCTTTTGGCTGCTGCCTGTAAGCCAGGTGTGTTTGCCAGCTGGTAATGACAGGTGGAATCCGCTGTTGTGTGTGTGTGTGTGTGTGTGTGTGTGTGTGTGTGTGTGTGTGTGTGTGTGTGTGTGTGTGTTTGTGTGTGCGTGCGAGTGTGTGTTTATGTGTGTTTATGTGTGTGTGCGTGCCTGCTTGCATGTGTTTGTGTGTTGTATGTCTGTTTTTATGTCTATGAGTGTGTATGTGAGGTGCTGGAATGTATTCTATTTATGTGTGAGTTAAATTGTGAGCATGTTTAATGTGGATTAGGTAAGGTTGTGTCAGTTTGTGAATTGCTATGTGTGTGTGTGTGTGTGTGTGTGTGTGTGTGTGTGTGTGTGTGTGTGTGTGTGTGTGTGTGTGTGTGTGTGTGTTTATGTTCCTGTGTCTTTGCCTGTGGAAAGGAGAGAATAGGGACATTTATATCAGTGTTTTTGCTACAGGCGTGGTAATTATGGCACTTTTTAATAACCATGCTTTATAATCATTTAGCCTTGATGATGTAAACAAACACACACACACACACACACACACACACACACACACACACACACACACACACACACCCCACTCTTGAGGCACTAATGAATTTAGATGTGATAGGCACTGAAGCTGAACTTAGAGAGGCAAAGAGAGAGAGAGGAGAGAGATAGATAGAATAGGCTTTACAGAAAAGAGGCAAGAGGCTGTTTAACAGAGGTGGAATGCAGGACAGTCCCCCCTTCAATAGGCGTATGTAAGTGAAACACATCACCACTTAAGAATAAGCAACCTGCGTATTCAAGTATAAAGGATGTTAGTATGGTAGACTCTTCTCCTTCTGTCTCCTCTCCCCTCCCCTCCTCTGCCCTCTCCTCACTCCCCCTCCTCCTCTCCTCTCCTCTCCTCTCCACTCAATCTCTCTCCTGTGCTGTCCTTTCCTCACCTCTCTTCTCATCTCCCCTCATTCTATCTCCTCTCCATTCCGTTCCACTCCTCCCATCCCTCCCCCCTTCCCCATTTCCCCTCCCCTCTGCTCATTCTCTCTCCGAACCCCACCTCCTCTTCTCTCATCTGTTCTCCATGCCCCCTGCTCCCCTCTCTTCTTCTCTCCTCTCCTCCCTTCCCTTCCGGTCCCCCTCTCCACTCCACCTCCTCAACTCTCCTCTCCTCTCTCTCCTCCCATTTTCTCCTCACCTCGCTCTGCCATTCCTCACCCCTCCCCTCCTCTCCTTCTCTCTCACCTCTCCTATCCTGACTTCTCTCCTCCCCTGTCCTCCCCTGTCCTGTACTGCCTCCTCTCCTCTCTTTCCACTCCCACCTCACCTCCCCCCCTCTTTTATGCTCCTCTCTCCTCTCCTACTCTCTCTCCTCTCCCACTCTCTCCCCTCTCCTACTCCCCCCTGCTCCCCTCACCTCTCCCAACGTCTCCTCTCTCCTCCCCTCCTCCCCCCATCTCTCTCCTCTGTGTTTGGACAGTGATAGTGAGTGTGGCAGAGCAGAGTGAATTGGTTGGCGAGATGCGTCATTAGATTTTTTTTTGCCTCCCTATCGATCTGCGAGCGGCCCGAGGGAGAGGAGAAAAAAAAGCGAGGGAAACCGGAAAGGAGGTGGAGGATGAGAAGATGAGAGCGGCGGAGAGAAGGAGATAGACAGAGAGGAGACAAACAAATAGCTTTTGTTCCAGATGAAGATAATTAAACCTTGGGCAGAGCGACCTGAGGGGCAGCGGCGAGCACAAATCCGATACGACAACAACACGTTGACAGAGCTCTGCTTCCAACCGCATTCCTCACCTTCACCTTCCTGGGCAGGTGGCCATTTTGTGTCTGGCCACCCAATAGAAATAATGCCTCCAATTTGTTCATTCACACAAGATAGGTAGGTTATATTATGCCCCGGGCTCATTGGGAAAAGGTTTGACCTCATGGGTGGAACAGGCAAAGACACCCCAGCCTGGCATCAGGAATGACTTGCTCCTTGCTGAATTCAAGGATTTTTAAATAAAACCAACAATTTAGTTCAAATGGAGAAACTTTATTAAACACCTCCCACGCTTTCTCCAGCTCCAGTTAGTTTGGAAGTAATAGAGTAACGTTACGTTGGAACAGTTAATTCTCATTGTGAACACTCTTCTCATGACTCAACCAACACTGGAGACTTGGATGTTACTTAACTTCTTATTTCTCAAGTTCAACTGAGCAGCGTTTGGCGTTATTTCCCTCTCTAGCTGAGTGGCTGTGTCTGAGTTGGCTATTGCTTTTCTTGCCTGCTTGTTTTGGCATTCGCATTGTTTTGTATTTACCTTTTTTTGAATTAAATACAAATCACAAACCGCCTGTCTCTTAGATATGCCCTGCACCTGGGGCCCAACCCCCACTAGTCTGTTTAAAATCCTACACACAACAAACACACACACACACACACACACACACACACACACACACACACACACACACACACACACAGGCTTGTGCATGTGCACAGACACGTACACTTGGAGGGCACACACACACATTGCTCTCCATGCGTGTGATGGTGTTACATTTGAAGAGGTTTACAACATGGATGACTTTGGGTCTCTAAACTGTTTGTCTATGGCCCATCTCCAGCTTCCTGTGTCCATCCTCCATCTTAGCCATCTTAATGAGCTGTGACATCACGGCCTCGCCGGCTGTGTTGGGCTGTGACATCACTGCGGTCGTGTTTATTGATTAAAATGCTGGCAACCTTCAGGAAGTTGAAATAAGATAGCCAATCCAATCAGGGCCTAATGGCATTAGTAGTTGCGATTGGCTGGCTGGTTGCTCCGTAACCTGATTAGTACTAAAGCTCTTTGATGTTAATGAGATTTGCTCTTATTGGTGTCTTATCAAATCACATCAGCAGCGCCACACGCACACACACACACATACACGCACACACACGCACGCACGCACGCACACGCACACACACACACACACACACACACACACACACACACACACACACACACCGCACTTTGGCTATATATTCCAGAGTACTGTTACAAGGAGGCTGAATGGAACAAACACACTCACACACACATACTTATTCACGCACACACACACACATACACGTACACACACACACACACACACACACACACACACACACATACACGCACACACACAAACTGAAACTTACATCGTCAAATACACTTTGCACATGCACACAAACACACACACATACACACAAGCACACGGGCAAACACGCATCACACACATACACAAACCCACGCACGACAAGACAAAAAAGTAACGTCAATTGCATCAGAAGAGAAAGTAGTGTCAGGGGCCGGATGGAGAGAGGAAGCACACAGGAGGGAACAGAACACAGAGAGGGGCTTTCAACATGGTGGCTCTGGAAATGAGAAACCATGGCTCAGGACGTGCAACCAACAACACAACACAACTTTCAAGAGGCCGACCATCAAACTGTACAGAGCAGAGAAGGTTGGCATCCGTGTTTGTTTGTGTGTGTGCACGCGCGTGTGTGTTTGTGTGTGTGAGTGTGCATGTACACATATAGGTGCTGTTCCATTCTCTGGGCTTGGTTGGAGAGCCAAGCCCTCCTTCACTCTGGGTGATTCCCTTATAATTAATCAGCCATGCAATTATACTGCTGAGCCCGGAGCTCGGCAGACAGTACAAGGAGGGAAGGGGGACATAGGGACAGGGACGAGGGGGGGGGGGGGGGGGGGGCATATGGCGAGAACAGGGAGGCGTAGGGCCTAAGCCTAAGCTAGTGTGAAAGAGAGCAGGGTAAAGGAGAGGGAGAGATAGAGAGGGGAGGAGGAACAAGTGAGTCTAGTGTGAGAGAGAGAGAGAGAGAGAGAGAGAGAGTGGGTGGGGTTCTCTCCTGAAAGGTGATAATAAGAGT
Source organism: Pollachius pollachius (assembly GCF_949987615.1). NCBI lineage: Eukaryota > Metazoa > Chordata > Actinopteri > Gadiformes > Gadidae > Pollachius > Pollachius pollachius. The sequence continues at coordinate 14,122,021 of NC_136949.1, read as the reverse complement.
CTTTAAATGAACAAATGAAATGTCATCTCCTACCTCCACTTCCCCCCTCCTCCTCTTCCTCCTCCACCACTTGTGCTCCTCATCCTCCTCCTTACCTCCGACCCGCGGTGGGATGATGAGAGGGGGGGTTGTTAAGGAGCGAGCGATAGAAAGAGAGAGAGAGGGAGAGAGAGAGAGAGAGAGAGAGAGAGAGAGAGAGAGGGAGAGAGAACCAGTGTTCCTCTATAGATACGTTAGGGCCTCTTTTGTGTTTGCGTAGGAAGGGACAGCTCCACCTATGACAACCCCCCCCCACACGCCACCACTCCTTCGCTCCTCTCCTCGCTCCTCTCCTATCAGCTCTTCAGTTGCTTCCCCTCTCTCTGCCCAAACACCTACCTCCTCTCTATTTTTCTTTTTTCTCTCTCTCTGTCTCTTCCTTTCTCTCACCCGTCGCAAACTACCTTCATCCTCTTTCCCCATTAAGACATCCACTGCTCCCCCATTCTCTCTCTCTCTCTCTTATACTATCTCACACTCACACACACGAACGCACGCACGCACGCACGCACGCACGCACGCCCACATGCACGCACGCACGCAGACACAAAGGCATTTCATGGCTCTGGACATTAATGCCAGGTTGTTATCAAAGTGTGGAGAAAAAAGAGAGGATCTAGTATTCGATGAGGGCGTGCAAAGCCATGTCCCACTCTCAACCAATAGAAAGGTCAGATTATTATGGTAATAGAGCAGGATTTAATATCCAATATATTCTCTTTCTCTCTCTCTCTCCCTCTCTCTCTCTATCTTTCTCTTTCTCTTTCTCTTTCTCTCCCCCTCTCCCTCTCTCCCTCTCTCTCTCCGTCTTCCAAGTGTCTTTTGTTCCAGAGAACTTCCATTATGTTCCGGATGCTTCTCATCAGCACCAGTCTTGTCCCCTGTCACGCAGCTTGGGGGGTTCCAAAGTCAAACGCTGGGGTAGGGCACTTTTAATTCTTTCCTTGTCTTTCATTCTTTTCTTCAAGTCTTTCTTGGTTACTTTTGTGTTTTTCGTCTTTTTTCTCTCCACTATTTGGTTCTTAAAACAAAGCAACAGATACGACCCAGATGCCGTGTTTATTCAGTCCTGATCCCTCTGCTTCTCCCCTGTCACGGGAGAGTCATGAACACACAATTCCCACGTATACATAATCCTTCATTAATCAACATTGTTCCCCACATACACGCACACACGCACACACACACGCTCTTAGATACAAAGACACGTGCCCACGCACGCACACACGCACTCGCACAAACACACGCACAGGCACACGCACACTCAGACGCGTTCAAAGAGAACATGACATTAATCAGTCGGTGGCTCCCATGACCAAGGTACACATGATTCACGCCATTAAAGCAGCCGTCGACTCCAAGCCTCTCGCCAGCCCCCCGAGGTACCACCGTCCCCCACTGGGTGAGCCAGGCTTCAGGGAGGCATCGTGTGGTTGGACCGCCAACCCCCCCCCCCCCCCCCGTGGACATCTCGGATTGTCCACCGACGAGCGAGACCCGCGGTGAGAATCAGCGGAGCACACGCTGGAATCAGACCAGGTCATTATGAGCTAGGAGCCGGGTGGCTGTCACAGGTGTGCAGGTCTGAGTAATGTGTGCGTTATGTGTGGATGTGTGATATGTGTGCGTGTTATGCGTGTGTGTGCGTGTGTGCGTGTGTGTGTGCGTAAGTGTGGTGTGTGCTTGCGTGTGTGTTTGTGTCGGTGGTTGTTGTGTGTATGTGTGTGTGTTTGTGTGTGTGTGTCGGTGGTGGTTGTGTGTGTGTGTGTGTGTGTGTGTGTGTGTGTGTGTGTGTGTGTGTGTGTGTGTGTGTGTGTGTGTCATAAGGGGACAGCAGATGGGCAGTAGAAGAATGAGTAAATTAATCCTCATCCCATCGCAAAGCACTAATTACTGATTAACAACCACTGGACTTCTCCCATCTCTCTGGCATCTCTCTCACACTCACACGCAAGAGGGCACACACATGTGCACGCACAAACACACACACGCAGGCACATATGCATGCTCAGGCATACACACACACACACACACACACACACAAACACGTAAGCATGCAAGCACACATAAGTTACACATGTCGACGGGGAGGCATGTCAAGTCAGAATTTACACAATTAAACTATACTTCAACATATTTTGATTTAAAACAGGTAGAGTGAATCAGCAACAAACAGGGAGTTTGACCAACACAAAGATAAACAGTAGAGTGTAGGACATGAAGACAACGAGGGAGAGAGACGCACACGATTGAAGACCGACATGAAGACTATGGGATGAAGATAGACTGATAGGTCGATGGATAATGCAGGTAGACGGGGCCAGAAAGGAACATGGACAGAGGAAGACAGGAAATTGGTTTGGAATTTGAATGGGTAAATCGAGTTCAGTGCATTGGGTGATCTGAGTGAAACTTTCCCCTTGCACATCTAAAAATAGGCTTTAATACATTTGATATGCATTGAGAATCTTTATGCTTGCTTTGTCAAAGGCAACCTGCCATGTCAGCCACTACACTTTATAATGATCCTGTTTTACGTGTTGCATATCACGCCTTCTCTCAATGGGTTTTAAGAAAGCTCCAAAAGCAGAGCTAAATTACTGATATAAAACCTCTAATCAAAGAGCTTTGATTATTACCAGTCCCAGTATTATCAGTGGGATGTTCAGAATAATGTGATACTGGTTGCTCAGAACCACACAGGGGGAGCAACGGAGAAAAACACAGGACCTATGCAGATGGTGATGGAGAATGTATGCCTCACAAAATTTACTTATTTTGCCCCGGGGTCCTTCCAGTTTCAGATCTGTACTTGATTGACAGGTGCAATTCCTATTGTGTGCCAGAGGTCAAAAACATTTTAAGGCCAATGTCTTCAGCAAAGATAAATTTAGACCCAGGCCATCCATTGTGAATGGCTGCAACTGGTACAATGTGGATGCAGAGAGTATTTACAGATGTACTGGTCCGCTCAGAACAGCCCTCTAAAAGGCAGGTGTGACCGTAATCTAATATGTCTGGTTACAAGATACCAAGACAGGGTTGAAGATACTCATATATATATATATATATATATATAGAGAGAGAGAGAGAGAGAGAGAGAGAGAGAGAGAGAGAGAGAGAGAGAGAGAGAGAGGGAGAGAGACAATGAAAGAGGGAGAGAGAGAAAGACAGATGCAATGTGGAATGTGAGCCTTTTGTCTTTTCATTATAGTGCGCTTATTGTTCCTAATCCACTTATACAGGCATACACACCCACAGGCACAAACCCGCAGACGCATACGTAAACGCACACACACACACCTGCACACAGTCCCACGGCAGCTGAAGGTTAATTGTTGCATTCTTTTAGGAGACAGGCATCAAATGCATCTTAACATTATACTAAACAAACACCGTGTCCCCATTATGCTATTGTGTATTGTGTTCTGCTGCTGTTTCTCTCCCTTCTGCGTTACTCGGCCTGGTGTATCCCATTGTCTTCAGTTTGACATTGATCTATCAATCCATGTATGTAAGTATCTATACATCTAAGTATATGTCTATAAATATTTACTTATGTATGTATCTATGCATTTATATCTATCTATCTATCTATCTATCTATCTATCTATCTATCTATCTATCTATCTATCTATCTATCTATCTATCTATTTCTCTCTTTCTCTCTCCTCTCTCTCTCTCTCTCTCTCTCTCTCTCTCTCTCTCTCTCTCTCTCTCTCACCATAAGTCAGTAGTAGGGTGTGACTGACAGAGAGCAGAGGGTAGGGAGGGATAGCGCAGTGCAGGGAGGGCGGGGGTGAAAGGTCGCAGGAGAGGGAGGCGATGAAGAGAGGTAAAGAGTGACGAAAACAGAGAGGGCAGAGCACCAGGGAGGAACAGTAAAAAAAGGAGAGCAATAGGAAGGGGGGGGGAGAAAGCATGAAAGAGAGAATGGTAGAGGGAGGAAGAGAGAGAGAGAGAGAGAGAGAGAGAGAGAGGGTAGTCCTACATTATCGCTCTAATACATAAAGTGAAAATTGCTGAGTCGTAGATTTCCCCCTCCTCTCTCGCGGCCCATCTATCTAACTAACTGCTACTCCCTGTTGAAGCAGCGATTTCCACAGGAAATTACCATGAAAAGCTTTTTTATTTTTTTATTTTTATACTTTGTTCTGGAATAGCCAAATTAGCCCCCATCTCGGCCCCGGAGCCTCTATACACACAGGGCCATTTCCACACGACGGAGCCATCAGTGGGGTCCTCACCATCATTTTGCGTGGTTGGTTTTGTTATATATAAAGAAACGTTCAGGTCAAATGGAAATTGTGCAGCAGCCTCTTCTCCTGCCTGGGAACAGAGGTTCAGTGGCCAGGGGGTGGGCACTGTGAATCCCGTTCTCGACTACTACCATTGAAATGTTTTCTCTATCCAAGAAAAGCAGGCTTTTCCATCTGAAATGAAAGCTGATTGTCTTTAATCCCAAGAAGGGTTTTATAGAGAGATATAGGATTTTCCCACCACAGCAGAAAGACGAGGGGCCATTTCCACACAGAAAAACAAGCCCCATGCAGGGATTATACACTCTGTCATCATCCGCTCTTTGCTCTCTCTCTTATTTTTTTTACCAAGAAGATGAATGTGGTAATCTTTAGTTTAGGCAAATTCTGTCGTAATTCAATAAAAGCTGTATTGTATGTATTTTTCAAATGTCTTGGCTTTCATGAAGACAGCACACATGTGAGAACATATTCTTTAAGATGAATTAAAGGATTTAATATGTTTAATATGAATTAATAATGTAGAATTCTATATATTGTTATTGGCTCCTGTTTTATGCTAATGGTAGACCCCTATTTTACGCATCAATTACATTACGAAGATTCATTAAATGAAATGTTTTGACCTGACCTCTGCACACATCATATTGTATTCATCATTTCAGCCTGCTTAATGCTTAATGTGTCCTGGACATTAAGCCAATGCCATCCAGTCATATTGCTCATAGCATTTTATTTGCAACATTGACTTCCACACACAGATTACATTTCTATTCTTCTTACACTCATGGTCCATCCAGACACACACGCATGCACGGGCATCCACACACAGACACAGAGACACACACAACACACACACACACACACACACACACACACACACACACACACACACACACACACACACACACACACACACACTACAAATCATCATATATCCTGCTGCTGCGAGGGAACTGGCCACCAGCTGCTGACACCAATATCACTAATGACTCGCCTCAACCTGAGACACACACACACACACACACACACACACACACACACACACACACACACACACACACACACACACTGCGACTTGGCAGCGGTGCGGGCCATCATGTGTGTAGTGAATTAGTACATATGAGTCTGTGTGTCAGATGTGGGTCTTTAGGTTTGTGATCTGTTTATCATGCTATTCGTTTTGATCGTTTGATGAGTGTGTGTGTGTGTGTGTGTGTGTGTGTGTGTGTGTCTGTCTGTCTGCACAACCCTCTGTCTGTTTGTCGGTCTGTCGGTTGGTACAACAGCTGCCCTACACCGACTAAAGCAGACACATTCAGACTGAAGAGAACAGCTGAGAACATTTGTGGTTTTTCAGTGAAGGTGTCCTTCGCATAAACACACAAACAAACCCCCACACACACAAACACACACACACACACACACACACATACACACACACAAACAAATGGTACACAAGCACAGATACACACACACACACACACACACACACACAAATGGTACACAAGCACACACACACACACACACACACACACACAAACAACAGAGCTTTGATATTTACCTTCCCTTCTCCATCCCTACCAAAAGCTACGGTTCCGTCACAAAGCACCCATTTGCTTCCTACGCATTTGTTAACTCGCTTCATTCGTATTATGAAAAAATAACTATTATTCATTAAATAGCAGTAAGAATGACGATGTGGAGCGAGCTTTCGTACTGCATGTGCCAAACCCGACAATCAATCAATCACGCTATAACCCATGTCAGTGAGGGGGCTGTTCAGGAGAGTTCCTCAGCTCCAATCTTTTAATAATTACCTTTACAAACGAGCCAACAACACATCACAGCTATTATAGAGCTGTTTCCAGCATGGGATAACCTCTGTCTATAGCTGGCGTTAGGAGGGTCTGTGAGATCCCAGCTGTTGACCTCAAGCTGGTCCAGATTAAATGTGACCTGGGCTTGTTAGGACGTTTAATAATCATTATGATACCCATCATGCTGTTGATGCTAGCCGTGTCCCATTTACCATTATGTCTCTCTAGACATCCCTGTGGACCGATATACACCCTCACAATGTGGGAAACACCACATTCTAGGTTACAAATTCACAAAATCCCAAACAGCTTAAGTATAAAGTGATATTTAGCGTTACATTTCTCTGAATGTAAGTACAGTAAAGGCTATTTCAGAGGATAATTGATTGAATTTGTATTTTCTTTAAATTTGTATGAATATGTTAAGCAAAAATGCTAAATAAACTCAATAAAGCTTTGCTGTTTATCTGTTTCTCCTATATCAAGGGCTTGTAAGTTGCAGGGTTAGCTAACATGTGTAAACAGTTCACTGGCATGATTGAACGCTCCGGCTCCCCGCGCGGGAAGACAAACAAACACTGAGACGCATCGCAAATCACTCAGCGGCCTTGACAACGTTGCAAGTGGAGACACAACTTGAGGAAAGCACACAGTGCTGCTGCTGCTTTAAACAATACAGCACTCGTGCTTATCAAAAGGGCATCCAAAGACAGAGCAAACGTGAGCGTACATGAACACGCGCACACTAAAGAACACACCGAGCAGGTGTCTACTGAGAACGAGGGCTGTGTAGGAGTCTCAAAGAACAGGGAGACGTACAGATAGAAATGTGTTTAAAAAAGTCGTGGCTGTGTTGAAATGAGCCGTTCCTCCCAGGGTCATCTGGAACGGCGTCACTGGCAGCAGCCGTAGCATTAGCATTGCGGTGGTGGAGGCGCAGGCTGCCAACGGAGGTGTGAGCTTCAGGGACACATAGCGCTGCTGGGAGGCTGCAGGCGGAGATGTGGAGGGGGTGACACGGGGAGCGGTGCCAAGGAGAGACTTCTAGATGAAATCCAAATGAGAGTAAGTAAGTTAGGCAGAAGAGCGAACTAAAGTAAAATGTTGTTGTTGCTCTCCGGCGGAATAATTGGGAGCAGGTGAAGGCACCTTCCACCTGTCGGACTGTGATTCCCGTCTGTGTTCGGAGAGGTTTGGAGATTAGTTGTATAATTATCGAATGACGTGGATGTTGTTTAGAGCTACCCATCAGAAATATCACAAACCCAGGATGGACATTTTAAACAAATGTAATTCTTTCGATTTTCGGTACATTCCATTAAATAGTATTGTTATGCACACACAAACTCAACTTTTTTGTGTGTTTGTGTATGTGACTTAGTGTATTTATTTTCCAACATAGATAAAACTTCTGTGTTGTGCCTTAGCACAAACAAAACCTTTTCTCTTCAAACGAAGGGAATGGAAAGCAGGAAGAGTTAGGTTTGTTTGGTACATTTCTGAGAAACATTATCACCCTGAATGCAGCTTTCTGCTGTGGGTGGAAACCGTAGTATGGGCACACGCGCACACTCACACACACAAACACACACACACACACACACACACACACACTCACACACACACACACACACACACGCACACACACACACACACACACACACACACACACACACACGCACACTGACTTGGCCAGCCAGATGTGAGGGGGATTAGCAAAGTTGGCAGTCAGCACAGAGCTCCTTATCCACTGAAGCTAATTCATTTTACTACCGCTCTTTACCCCCCCCCCCTCTCTCTGGCTCTCTCTCTCTCTCTCTCTCTCTCTCTCTGTCTCTCTCTCTGTCTCTGTCTCTGTCTCTCTCTCTGTCTCTGTCTCTGTCTCTCTCTCTCTCTCTCTCTCTCTCTCTCTCTCTGTCTCTGACTCTCTCCCTCTCTCTCTCTTTCTCTCTCTCTCTCCCTGTCTCTGACTCTCTCCCTCTCTCTCTCTCTCGCCCTCCCCTTATTTTCCCTTTGCCTCCCGTTTCCCTCTTTCTTCTCCTCACCATTCCCCTGTTCCTCTCCTTCCCTCTATCTGTTCTGATTGAGCCTTCCTTGTTCTCTCATCCCTTCTTTCTTCCCTTTGTTGTCGTTGTTCTTAGCTCTGTCTCTCGCTCTTTATCACTCAGTCCCACTCTGTCTGTCTCTGGTCTCCAGGCTCTTCCTTTGTCGTTCTGGGGTGTGGGAGCACTTGTTTTGTCATGTAGGTGCGACAGTCCTGGGGGAGGTAAAAGGAGGCTTTTAATGGGGCCTTCAGCACAGCAGACCTCTCTGAGGCTCTCCAAATACACAGAAGGCCATATCGGCCACGTCCATCAGTTAGGTAAAACAACTGTGCAACCTGTTTCCCTACTGGATATTGTCTGTGGAATTATCTAAGACACCTTCCACTCCGAGGATCATGTTGTTTGTAATGTAACGGTTTTAATTTCTCTGAAAAGCATTTTCCAAAGCCAGCATTAAGGAGAGTAGCCTTGTGAGACCATCCGGAGATATTTCAGTTTGCGTTTCACAGTGAACGTGGAATTGGGCTTGGCTGGCCAGCCATTGATTGCCGAATATGGGCGCAGCCATACATAGTGAAAATACCTCCAGCCAGGTAGATGAACTAACTGAAGTGATGCTCTGTCTCTCTTTACTCTTGCCAAATCTAGTTTGAGGTAAAGCGAATACATTTTATCCTCTGAGAAAAGCCTTCTGTGTCGAATTCTGTTAATCTTTTCAGATCATTCTTCACACTTTCCTTGGGCGCCGCCATCTTTCCATGTCTGTTTTTAGTCATCATGGGGGCTTTGAATGGGCCAGACTCACACGGAGAGGAAAAAAAAGTGAACCTTCGAGATCAGGATGATCTCTCAAGGATATACAGGGTAATGGGTCATGTTCAGCCGTGATCTTGTTCGTCGACCTGTCGAGGCTGAACTTTGGGATCAACATCAACGAGTTGATCACGGCTGTTTACACTACAGGTTAACAGATGATTTGTCTAATGAACATCCTTGGGTTCAATGGGTCCCCCTGGCCCCAAAGAACATAATGTAACGCAAGAATCTTAGTTGATGTAACTCTCTATCAGCGTCATCAGCAGTCCCTCTGCGACCCCCCCCCCCTCCCCCAGGCTTCTGTTATCTTTATCTTTCTTAGTTTCTTTATCTACTTTTGTCGCAAATGTTCGGAATGTAGTCTCAGAGACGTGAGCTCCATTTTACATGGCATGTCTGTCATCTCCTTCTCTTTCCTATTATAACACAAAGCCGGGCTCACCTTAGCTGCCCTCCGATCTGCAAGCTGTCTCCTGTGTCAGCCATATGCTGTTTTACCAAGGCTCTTTTTAATGAGCCAGACACATGCACACACACACACACACACACACACACACACACACACACACACGCACACACACACACACACACACACACACACAATGTTGCACGCTTAGTAAGGGGCCATGGCCAGGCAAATGTCTCTATAAATTCAACAGACTTGTTTGTGAACATCATATATAATCGATATCGTTCTAAATTCATCAGACTTTGTTCGGGATGTCACATTAAGTGTTGGTGGTCTACGACACCCTGAGCAGAATAACCAAAATTACACCCAAATATGTTTGTGCTTATGGTGGCCCCCTGCAACAAGTGTAAGAGATGAACTCCTCAAGTCATTTGTCTTCAGAGGTTAAATTACATTCTACACCCCCCCCCCACACACACACACACACGCTCAAAAGCTAATTACAACATATTCAGAAGTGACGGAACATTCATTTTTGAATTATATCTTAATAAGCTAGATTTGATTCACCTTGCCAAAATGTCAAAAGAGCTTTTAATGAGGAGGGAAAGTGTAGCGTGTGTGTGTGTCTGGGAGAATGATAAGAGACAGAGTGTGTCTTGAGTGCTGGGGAGAAAATGAGGTCCGTCAGGAAGAGCGATATGCTCCGCACTCACACGTCCCTCCTCACGTGACCTTACCTTTCCCGTCATGACCTACGTGCGTACACACACACACAGACACACACACACACGCACACAGAAAGATGATGGTGAGGGGGATGACGGGTGTGTGTGTGTGATGTGATTGCTCAAGGGCCTGGCGACCCCGGGACACTCCTCTGCTGTTTTTGTGTGTACAACTGAGTGTGTGTTCTTATTGTGCGTGTGTGGTGTGTGTGTGGTTGTGTGTATTTGTGTATTTGTGCATATACCGGAAAGCCTTTGGCGTGTCTGATGCTGACAGCACCCTCCTTTCATCTGTTTACTCTTTGTCAAGGTGTAGAGACAGAGAATAATAGAGAGAGCGGGAACCCGAGAGAGAGAGAGGAAGAGCGAGAGCGAGCGAGAGAATGAAAGAGATTGGCTGAGGATAAGAGCGATAGACAACCTGAGTTAAAGCACTTAACCTTAAAAAGAAATCATAATTGAATCTACACTATTAGCCTGCTCTCCCGCCCGCCTCCCCCTCCCGCTCTATCTCCTCCAGATCAATGAACGCAACGCGCTCCTCAGCCGCCATGTTGTTAAGGCACCGCACAAGAACCATATTATGGACGGGAAAATAGCCCCGGTCCTACAGCGATGACTTACGCCGCGTCATTCATTCAGGTGGTTTGTGTGTCACTGAGCACTTGCGCGGTGTTCTTTTCTCTCCTGCATAATGCTAGTGTTTACAAGAATTCTGTTACAATGCTGATGTCCCGATAATGAACTGCATTAATCCTCGAATTACAATCGCCCTGGCAATTTTACAAATATCAGATATTAAATAGCACATAATACAACGATTTGGCACCGTTTAAGCCATCCTGAGCACTGGCTCTTTGATTTAACGCTAAGGATTTTTTTAATTATTAGTTATTGATGTCTGCAAATATGATCAGGAGGTATTTACTGTTAGCCAGGCAGCTTCTGTGTGGGCCATGATTGTCACTGTTGTGTGCATTTCATATGTAAGTGTCTGTGTGTGTGTGTTTGTATGTGTGTTTGTTTGCGTGTGCATTATAGAAGAACATTTAATCTTTCAAAGCCTGGTTGGCATAACCGTTTTTCCATTCTGCAACTCCTCAAGGTATGTCCAATAATCATTGTAGAGGATTTACCTGTATTGTGTGTGTGTATGTGTGTGTGTCTGTGCGTGTTTGTGTAGTTGCATATACACATGGATTAGAACACAGCATTCTTGTGTTCCAGACTTGCTTTACAGTACTGGAACTCCCATCAAACCTGCGGTCAACTTTTGCGGTTTTGAAATTGACCTCAACCCATCCATGATTCAATTCCGCCCCCCTACACACACACACACACCCACACACACACACACACACACACACACACACACACACACACAAATCCATTCCTCATCCTTGTTTAAATGATTTTTTTCTTGTTTTATTTTCTTCCAATCTTTGTTCTCTCTCCTCTTCTCCATCCCCTCCTCAACGCTGTGCTCAGCGCGGTTCAACCCACTCCCACTCCGCGCTGCGCTCTGCCGTGGCAGAGACAGATGTCAAAGCTACGCCGAGAGCACTCCCGCCCACCAGCGTTACAACGCATTAGGAAAGGGGGACGCAGCAGGCATACAGTAGATACCGGAGCAGACCCACATTCCTCTACCCACATTTAAACCGCTCCGTGCACTTTTTCCTGGGTGTTTGAAGCGGGAAAAAAACGGTGCACCAAAGGGTCATCTTTTTAACGGTGAAAAAAATAAGTAGTTTTCACAGCGCTTTTGGGTAATTAGCATTTGTAACATTTATTTCACAAGTTGAACAGAGCAAAATACTACAGGCAGGATTCTCACTTCTATGTACAGCAGAAGAAGTAAAGCACATTTCCTGGGGGTCGTTTGGTAAAACGGGACGGCACATAGAAGACTTTATCTGGACACATGAGCTTCATTTTCCTTTCAAGGCTGTTTTTGTGTTTATCATAATTGCCGTGCTATTATTCAGTTCCTGTCAGTTGTTCACTCTGATTGCTTTTAAATATGCCGTTTTGCCTTGTCTTGATTCATCAAAAGCCATTAACTTGTTTGTATGCCTTTATGTCTGCTAAGCCGGCTCATGTCGCCCTCCGCTCTGTCAGATCCACGTGCGTCGCGTTTAACCAGCGGCCCGTCAATTGAAGCATTCAGCTGGGAAACGCCGCCGTAATCAATGGAAGGTGCTTCACAGCATTCGGACAAGGAGTCCAGTGGTCCAAACTGAGCTTATTGTCTCGAAAGCGAGCACTAGAGTCGCCGTCAACCCACCGATTTCACTAGTAAATGTGACTTCATCCTATTGATTGTGTCCTTTCATGAACAAAGAAACATTCGGTGGAGCAAATATAACATCAAGTTGATCTAACGCCGGTGAAATGCAATGCTGGATTTTCACTGAAGCCCTATCGGGGTATAGCCAGATTTCTTTCTGGTTTCCCCACTGGGCTTTGGGGAATCTTGCCTTTCACGTCTCAGAGCTTAGGGTAAGTATATGCCATTTAGTCCCATCTAAACCTTTGCCCGTGATGCCCTTTGAAACTGTTATTGTGATTAAAGACAGGAATACATCTACAGGAATACATTCCCCTTTACTTGGATCCGCAGCATTGATGGTTGCGGTTGATGCTCTGCTATTAAAAGCCTGCACTTCAGGCATGGGCAGCTATGTGGAAGTATGCAGGAACGTAAAAGCATGTATTACACATGAGCGACAGAGCCTGTGCTGCTGCTTGCTTCGCAATCACTACACTAGATGATTTCAATTATTAGGACCTCCCACTCAGGTTGAAGGTGACCTCGTCAGCAGAATCCTCTGCAGTAAATAATTGTCTGGATTGAAAGCCTGCACGGTCCCGCACAGCTCTTCTGTTGCATATGACATTACAGCCCGGATTCCCGCATCCATCATTATGACTACAGCATGCAAAGAGAGGTTACGATATGTTGGAGCTTCTTTAACAATAACACATATTTCTCAGCACAACTGAACAGGCTGATACTGAGAGCAAAGTGGTCTCGTAAAAATACATTGTTAGAAGCTGAAGAGTCCATTCTATTTGCTTTTTTGCTCTTTTGTTTCAATTCTTTTGTATTTTTGGGGCTTTTCGGCATTATCAGAGACAAATGCTGTAAAATCAGACCACCCGCCGGAAATGTCATCCAGCAGTGATGGGAGCTCACACAAAAGAAGTTGAGTCAGGCAGGCAAATTATTGTCTGTCATTGTGTTTGGTGGCTTCATTCTCCCCTTACAGGCAGCTGTATGGTCATTCTGGGAGACATTTTTATCTCTATCCCGAGGCTGTCTTTTTGTCTCTAGATTGCGGTTCTCAATAGATCCTCCAAAGACCTTGATAAAGGTAGTGGAAATGGCAGCACGGCTCCTGGGCTTGGACATTCAATGTTGAGCAACTTAATTTTCTCTCTTGCACAAAATGGAGATAAATTCTTCATTTTTGTGTCTGAGTAGCTTCTTTAATACTAGTGTGCGTTGAGTTGTCTTAAATGTGGTTTAACATTTGGATGCCCTTTTCCTTTTGGGTAAACAGAAACCAGATTTCTTGGTTTTTCAACCAACCTCATCGACCTTATTAATGCTCTTATCAAGCTAGTTTGAACTCTAAAGTGCTTTTGCACTTTTATGGAGCCAAAAGCAGAAACCTTCTTCTCTGACCAAATTCAATTTATCACCCATCCATTTGTCCAGCCCCTCACTCACTCAGCCATCCATCTATCCATTCATCCACTCATTCATCCATCATATATACATTCACCCAGTCACTCATCCATCCATCCATCCATCCACCCATCTTCTCACTCACTTATCCACCGATTCATTGTCCATCCATGTTTTCATTCACCCATCCATACATCCACCCCCCACCCACCAACCCACACTCTAACTCATCTATCTATCCATCCATCCCTTTATTCATTCCATTAACCATCCAACCCCTCTCAGTCACTCATGCATACATCTATCCAGGAATCAATCCAACTATTATCATTCTCTCCACCCACCCATCCATCCATCCATCCATCCAGCCTTCCATCCGTCCACCCATGCGCCCTACAGTCCCTCTACCAGCCTCTCGAGTGAGCAGATCAGTCCAGATGTGCTACAGACCAGCCCCAGACTCAGTATGGCCACATCTGTGAGCCTCTCCCGGGCCCCGAGGCGACGCCAGCGCAGCCTCAGGTGGAAGAGGCAGGGCAGGATCAGGGTCATGGCCGCCCCGGTCACGCTGCCCGTCAGACCCATCAGTAGGGAGAACCTTGGCACCAGCAGGGCCAGCAGGTAGGACGTCCCCAGCAGGGCCCCGCGGACCAGCAGCCCAAGACGGGGCACGGCCGGCGGGCCACGGCTGGCCTGGGTGGAGGCTGACGCCACAGTGCCTGGGGATGGTTTCGAGCAAGGCAGTGTTTGTTGAGGAGAGTGAGGGGGGGGATTTAGTCTAACACTGAGCGTACTATGAATGCATTCTGGAATGGACTGCAGTCTGGAACGTTGGTATTGCCTTTTGTGTGAGGCTCATCATAGAGCTCCTAAGGCACGTTAAAAGCTATTCAATTGTTTGCAAGGGAAAAGGTTAACATTAAGCAGAAAAAAATCCATATTGCAACAAAAGTCCCCAGTCGGTTTGAACCAAAGAGATGGGCAACAAAGCATCAACATAATAAACCTTGAAACCGAAGAATGCATTTGTTAAGCAAAAACTGTATTTTCTTGAATTTCATAGATATCTTTCTTTGTAGAAATTCTGCCGTGAAGGGAGAAGTGTCTCAAAGACTAACTTAACATCTATCTAGAGGGTCCAATAATATTTTGCCAAAAAAAAGCTATGAAAGCTTTGTTACTAATACAAATATGAAAGAACGACGCTGCGTTCAACTAACCTCTTAGAAAACAGGTTTCTAGGATCTGTGCGGCTGAGTAAAATGGCAGTGGGTAGGAGAGCAGTGCTTTGGCGACCAGACCCAGGTTGACGAAGGGTCGAAGGTTGGCTGGTAGGTTGTCAGTGATGACCTCACTGGTCTCTCTGCCCCATGTCAATACAGCCTGGTCAAGGTGGAAAAACGTTATCCCTGTTTTTTCCTCAAAACACTGTGCATTGCGCTTTGCATAGTGTCAGTAGATACAGTATTAGGTATGTCAATGTTAAAAAATCTCTAACAAATCTCTGTATATTTTTCTTAACATTCACTTATTTTTATATCATCTTTAATGGGTAATATGTAACATATTTACTGTTCTAATTCATAAAATGACCACGATGTGTGATCAGAGGTTAAGGAAACATGCAAAGTTAGAAAACTAGCTTCTACAGCAATGCTACAGCCAGTCTGTTCGCATTTAAAATTTTCGTTCAGTCAGAACCTTTTTTTGTGTTTTGGCCTGTGTGTTTTGATTCGCCATTCACTGAGTACACTGGGTTGCCAGATATTAACCAAACTGGCACACAAACGTAGTGTTCTGCAGCCATGGAAGCAAGCGAACAAACTGACCTGAAAAGCCTTGTACTCCTTTGAAAAAGCTCCATGACCAGAGCAGTGCTAAAAAATGGGTGAATCTTAAGAGTTGCATTGGAAAGTTAGAAAACAGTTAAGAGCCCAGAAGTAATTTTCAAGATTGATTCCACATGAGCTGTTAAAAATTTGCATTCAATATAATGCAAACGTACACATTTGCTGATGAACTTACAGTGTTAAGACTCGTCATTGTTTGTCAGTGTCAAAATAGAATAATTGTGGCAATATTCTGAATTAGGACTGCAGAACCCATTTAAAGTGCTCATTTTCAATGTTACATATTGTGCATTTAACTCTTTTTTTGCGATAGCCCAAAAATATAATAATATAAGAAGGTGATCAGAAGGTGTCCACCAAATGTTTAGATAAGCTATATTATGTATGGTTATATATTGGCTTATCCCTCGTCAGTCAGGGATATCCATCAAATCCATCCATTAAAATCTATACTAAATGTCGGACAAACCAGCAAGGAGAAGGCGGTTTTCAGGACGCAAGCGGCTGCGTGGGTACGCCCCAGCATGGCAGGGAACTGCCCTCTGTGCTCCATATTGCCCTCTAGAGTAGGGAGGAATATCTGAGAGGTGTAGGAGAAGATGATGACACCCACAGAGACCAGGAAGTCCCCGGGCTCCACGGCCAGAGACAGAGCGGACAGGGACCAGCCACGGGATGCACTCAGACAGTAGAGGATCACCAGCAGGCTGGGCGAGTGAGAGAGGGAGAGAGAGAGAGAGGGAGGGAGGGAGGGAGGGAGGGAGGGAGAGAGAGAGAGAGAGAGAGGGAGGGAGGGAGGGAGAGAGAGAGGGAGGGAGGGAGAGAGAGAGAGGGAGGGAGGAAGGGAGGGAGGGAGAGAGAGAGCAACAGTCAGAGAAATAGATAGAGACAGAGGGAGAAAGAAATAGACAGAGAGACAGTGAGAGAAACAGAGAAACAGAGTGATATTAACATCGGGGGAGCGAGAAAAATAGAAATAGAAAAACACGGTAATTAATTAAAGATGTGACAGAAATATTAATGCAGTGTGTACAAAATTGGATGCTCCTAGTCATATTAAATTTGATTTAGGTTTACAAAATAGAGAAAGAAACTAGGTTGATTATTTCTTAAGTGATAATTAAAACTAAAATGTACTTTGCAAAACAGTGATACATGAGGATCAGCGATTCTTTAGAAAGATCATTTAAAGTGCTGTGGCAGCTCTTTACTTTTAATGCTACAGTTAACATGGAAATGACCAGGGCTAAAATTCAGAATGGAAAATCCAAAAGGTAAATTACACTTTACGGGCCTCATAGATAAGTAATCAGTAATAAGATAGAAGGTTTTTATCTCATGGGTTAACGATGGCTAAACCAGGCTCCGGTGTCTATGACAGCCTTTGGTTTGGTTTACTACCAGGGCGGCACGTTAATACGACAATATAAAGGGTCTTCTCTCATCATCCTTATCACGAGCCAGGGGCACCAGAGGACTGGCGGGCATTGCTCTCGTCTCTTTGGACCTGATCAGGCCGTGAGCCAGGGAGCACAGCATGCTGAGGGTGGACACTGGTCGGAGGTCTGTCAGCACCAGACAGGGCAGCAGGAGAAGGACGGAGGCCAGGGAGCACGCTGATCTAGGGACAGCCGTCCACCACAGGCTGTCTGACAGGAGCGTGGCGGAGACCACCAGGTACAGCGTGCACGTCATCAGCAGCTCTACCACCTGGGCCCCCACACGCGTGCACATGTACGCACACGCACATACGCAGACGCACGCACGCACGCGCACACACACACACAAACACGCACGCGGGCACAGGCACACACACATACAAACATGCACGCCGGCACAGGCACACA
Source organism: Pollachius pollachius (assembly GCF_949987615.1). Classification (NCBI taxonomy): domain Eukaryota; kingdom Metazoa; phylum Chordata; class Actinopteri; order Gadiformes; family Gadidae; genus Pollachius; species Pollachius pollachius. The sequence continues at coordinate 14,104,511 of NC_136949.1, read as the reverse complement.
CACACACTCACACACGCACGCACGCATGCATACACACACACACACACACACACACACACACACACAGACAGACAGACAGACAGACAGACAGACAGACAGACAGACAGACAGACAGACAGACAGACAACATAAAAAAACAGCTTAATGAATAATTCAATGCAATGCAAAGCCATATTTTGACCCATCTGATGAAAGACATCACCTGAGCTATGTTAACCATCCAGCCAGCCAGTCCAGCCCAGTTGGGCCGCAGTCCCTTGCAGCAGGCCTCTGCTATGTCCTGGTAGCTGTGGCGGACCCGAACCAGCCTGGGAGCCAAGCCACACCCACATCTAAAAGACACACATCTTCATTGCATCTTCAAAAGACAACAGACTTCATTGCACTGCAAATCTTCAGACCACTTGTGTCACACAGAATAACACAGCATAACATATCCTAGATTTGTGACTGTATGAAAAATAACGTTTAAAAACCATTCATACCATGATGAAAATAGTATGATACAGACGAGAGAGCGTGAGAGAGGGACAAATAAAAGACACAGAAATGGGACCCAACCCGTGATGTTCCTCTTCGTACAGGCAGGCCACCAGGATGGTCCCGGTGTGGTTACAGATCCAGGCGGCCAGCACTAACAGCAGGAGACCCAGGTAGCCGGACCGGACCAGGGCGTAGGGGAGGCCCAAAACAAACATACCCTGGAGGAGATGAGAGGAGGACAGAGGTGCAGAACGGGGGAGGAACAGAGGAGGAATGGGTGGGAATGTCAATAAAATACGGAGGAGATGGTGGGGAGGGGGGGGGGGGGGGGGGGGGGGGCTGGGGGTAGTGGACTAAGACCAAAAAAAGCAGAGCTTATAAAAAGATTCACAGGAGGAGACGCAACGGGGAGAGGACACATGGGAACTGCAGCAAATCATTGTTTGTTTTGATGTATAGGGTTTGTTGTTGTATTTTTTTGTAACTCCATTTGTTTAATGCTTTGGATTCGAGGAGAACACAGAGCAAAGGAAGAAGAAGCGGTGTGGAAGAGATAAGAAGACCAAAGGCAAGGAGAAAAGACGAGAGCGGGCAGAGAGGGAGGGAGCGAGGGAGGGAGAGAGAGAGAGAGAGGGGGGGAGATAGAGAGAGAGATAGAGAGAGAGAGGGGGAAAGAGAGAGAGAGAGAGATAGAGAGAGAGAGGGGGAAAGAGAGAGAGAGAGAGAGAGGGGGGGGGGGAGATAGAGCGAGAGATATGGAGAGAGAGAGAGGGGGGGAGATAGAGAGAGAGATAGACAGAGAGAGGGTGAAAGAGAGAGAGAGAGAGAGCAAGAGAGAGGGGGAAAGAGAGAGAGAGAAAGAGAGAGATGGAGAGAGCCAGAAAGGGAGAAAAGAGGGGGTGGATGGGTGGAGAAGAGAGGAACATGTCTTTTGGCTTGGTGCCCAGCTCAGCGGAGGATTCAGGAGAGGTAAAGGGGAATGGAGGGGATGATGTGGAAGGAGGAGAAGTAGGAGGAGGAGGACTTTTACTAAGAGAAAAACTTTAGCAGCATGCATAGCGAATTTGGCAGAGAAGACTAGTTTTAAAAAGAGAGGGGGAAAATATGAGAGGAAGAGAGAGAGAGAGAGAGAGAGAGAGAGAGAGAGATGGAGAAGAGAAAGAGAGACAGATAGAGAGAAACAGGGAGAGAGAGGGGGAAAGGAGAGAAGGAGATAGAGAGACAGATAGAGAGGGAGACAGAGATATGGACAGAGAGAAAGAGAGGGAGAGAGAGAGAGAGAGAGAGAGAGAGAAAGAGAGAGGGGGGAGCAGAGTAGGAAGAACAAACAATGACCTTACAACCTGAAATGTAATGCTGCAGGGGTTGTGAAAAGAGGTGAGGAGGAGTGGAGATGCAACGGCAGCAGAGGAAAGTGGATGAGAGGAGAGGAGAAGGGCGAGGGGAAAGAGAGAGGAGGGGAGAGGACGGCAGGAGATAGGTGGAGAGATGAGAAAATAAGAGAAAAGAGGAGAGGCAGGGGCAGGTGAGGAGGGGAGATGAGAGGAGGAGAGGAGGGGGAGGAGGGGAGAAGGGGAGAAGGAGAGATGAGGGGGAGGATCACAGGAGACAAGCAGTTGCTTTGATGGCCTTGCCTCGCTCTTTAATTTTGGAACATGACGATACACAGTCCCATGGAAACACATCAGGGAAGTGGAGACACATCCGCGCACCTGCGTGCATGCGCATACGCACACACACACACGCACAAGCACACATACACACACACACAAAGGCACACAGACAGTGCAATGCACCTGTGGAGTGTTAACCCAGAAACACATACACACAGAAGCACACAAAAACACACACACAAACACAAACACACACACACTTTCATACACTCTCATACACACGTTCTACAAATAAATAAACAATTTATTTCCGAGCAGGCACTTTGGTCAATGTAGCCCCAAATAGCATCCTGTATGTCTTGATATACCGATTGACCTTGGATGTGTAAAAAAAACGAAACTTAAAAAAGCTACAATGGAAAGCAGAGCGCCTTGGGATAAGAGAAGCAGAGAAAGTGACATTAAAGTATCTGTTTTCATCTCCTTTGTCAGTATTCTCATCTCTCTCTGTATTTCTGCCAGCTTATTTCTCGTAGGCTTTGTTTAAGCGCCACATGGCTCTGTGCCTGCTCTTCTTCTGTGTCCAGGAACCGAAATCAACACAGAATAGAGCTGAGGAGGATGATGACGAAGATGATGATGCTGGTAGATGTTGAGGGAGGTAAGTATAGTCCTATATGTGTTATTGTTATTCATTTGTAAATTTTCATTATAATAATCTTGATAGTTCGAAGAGGTATACGTTGCTATTGAATATTTTCCTGCCAAATGTCTCATTTACGAGATTACCAGAGATGATTAAATCCAGACCGACCAGAAACACACTCTAGCCACTAAATTATCCTCTGCCAAAAGTATATCAACATTTAAGGGATTTTTGTATAACCTATATGTTCTTCCCCATCAGTGTTTTCAATTTTGAGAGGCCTTTTAATATCCATTTTTAGCACAGAAGTGTGTTTTGAGGCTGTCAAACAGATCTTGACAATAACGTGGCTTCTGCTATTTCTGCATCGCAAAACGAATACTCTGTTCACAACCACGCACACATGAAATCTCACAGTGCTCGTCTGATGTTTAAGGCAAGAGACTTAGTTTCCTCTGATCTGTGAGAATGAGACACAAACTGGAGCTGCTTCATTAAGTGCCGTGCGTGAAATTCCAGCTCATTTTCATAATAATTCACTGCCAGGCGCCTGGGGAGCTGGTGAGCTGTTGTGCATTTTGGCAGCAAATTTACTTTCTAATAAAAATTGTATCAGACTGGCACACAGGCAGTCATCCTAGCGTCAATAAATCACAAACTGGCAAACACTAATATTTTCCTCCTCCAGCCTTTAAGGGAGATAAGAGCTACAGTCACGTTGTCCCACACCGTTATTGAAATAAGTGGTCAGGGTGTCGGAGTACGTTTGACGGCTAGCTCCATCACCGCCGGATGGACAGTTTGAGGACATTTCACCATTATAAAAAGACATTAAATTTAGCTCTTTTTTCCCCCCTTCCCATTTTTTTCCTCGTTCATCACTGTCAATAACCCCTCAGGTTATTCACGGAGCTCGCCAGCGCTCGTCACAAACAACCCATTAAATGGAAGCGCCAGGCTAATGCCTCAGGCGTGGATTAGCGGCGGGCGACACACGACGTGATGAGCAATCGCTAACACCTCAGATATTTAAAGTAACCTCCCCAGCCCGCTGTGCCGAGGGAAGGAGCACAGAAGAAGAAGACTTGTGTACACCACTGAGTATTCTCAGGCATGGCACCGTCTCCTTGGTGGAGAACCAGCTGGCACACATTCAGACGGGGAGAGAGCCTGGCGGAGAGAGACTTCTACGGGACAATAAGTGATTGTTATTGTGAATAACCAGGGCTGGATCAGGGAAAATGTTTTAAATAACACAATATTAAAATACACTGCCGTGGGACTTTGTTCTTGCATGGCGGGAGAACACACACACAGGCAGGCCCGAATTGATAAACAACAAAGGAAGAGTTCTTCGTTATCTACCAACAACCGCAACGCAAAAAGTTTAGTCTGCATGTATCTGTACACCGACAAGGGTGATTATCCAAAGCAATCTGTTCCCGAAAAATAACACTGTTTCTGGTAAATCGGGTGATTCCAAGATGGCGTGGATGTGTTTTTCATTCTGTGTGCATTTGTCTCGCATGTGTTTATAGAGGGAGAGGACATTTGCGGTGATGTGTGTTTGTGTTTGTGTGTGTGTGTGTTTGTGTATATAGGTGCAAATCTGTGCTTGTTTGCAGCTTGTGTTTGTGGCAACGGTAATTGTGCCCTAATGCCATAATGTGTTCTCTGCATGCCGCCTTACACCCTTCCATCCTGTTTGCATATTTCCAAGCGTTTACAGCATAATAAGCTATTAGCATTACCGCCACAAGCACCGGCCGTGACTGCAGGCTTTTCTCAACTCATACTTTCTTCGTGTCATTCACGCTTTATTAGATGAGGGAGAGCAGAGAGAGCCCTGACAAAGAGCCTGGGAACAGACATATTCTGTTGTCCGATCATAATGGAAACAATCCCATCCTGCTATTTGTGCTCCTTTGACTGTGAGTGATGCTTACATTGTACAACTGCAGCGGCTGCACAGGCTCGCCCTCCGTTATGCTGTGTGTCAATGGGTGTAGGGTTCTGCGCGCTAGTGATTATGCGTGTGCTTTTGTCTATTCACGCAGTCAAAGGCACACCAGCCTGCCCGCTGTCTGTTGGCTTGCTGACACAAAGACGATAGCGTAATGTTGACTGTGTACAGAGCTAAAGCATTGCTCTATAGGTGTTAGCTCTACTCTATCGTTAAGTTCTTCTGAGCGGTGAGAACTTATCTGGGACCAAGGCCAGATGCAACCATTTTTCATCTATCAAAATGATTTAATCTTTTGAACAACATCGAAGTTAATCTCGACGGAATTAAGGGTTTTTAGCAACTCATTCACCAGGCTCTGTGTGTACTGAAGCACCTGTATGGCGTTGGTGACGTTCCAGCCGGCCTCCCAGGTGGTGATGGAGGGCCGGTGTGGACCCAGGGCTCCTTCCACAGCGAGACGCCGCACTTCACCGGCCCCCCCGCTCCCTCCCAAAGTTTGACCTTCTTCCTGCGGGCTTGTGGGAACAACGCCGGCCTCGGCCCGCCTCTCCTCGCCATCCCCTCCCCCCCCCCGGCCTTCCCCGCCGTCCCCCTCCCTGCTCCACAAACGGAGCTGGGGTTCCTCCTGGGGGCCGGTGACATTAGCCGGTCTCCTCTGTGCGGCGCCCCCCGGTTCAGGTGCCGGGACGCCCTGGTTACGACGGCCGACCTTCCCTCCGGCGAGCCCGGGGGTCCTCGAGGTGTGCGTCGCGTCGGAGGTGCTGGGGTGTGTGGAGTCGGCGGGACTATTTATCATGCCGCTAACTGCGTCTTCTGTGCCCGCTTCGTGGGTCCCGGTGTCGCTGAAGCGCCTCAGGTGTTGGTGGGGTAGCAGAGAGGTGCTCGTGGTTGTTCTCGGTCCAGTGGAGGTGAGGGTGGTGATGATTTGTTGTTTAGCGCCCGGTCCAACCCACTTAATGTTAGCGCGGCGGTTAGCGTTGCTAGGAGACGGTATTTCCGCTGTGGCTGTGGTTCTGCTCGGCTGACCTCTGTGAGGGGAAGCGGCCGTGGCGGCGGCGTCCGTTCTGTCTGCCGCCGGGCTGGTTCTAGTCCCACCTGAGGCCGCTGTGCGACTGTTTGGAGACCAGCTACTTTCCTCACAGTAGGTTCTACTCAACTCATCGGTCTTGGTCAGCACCAGGGTCTCTCCGTCCTCGTGGATAAGCCTGGCAAACAGAGGAGAATAAGGATTGACTTTTTGAAGCCTTGTGGACTGAGCTGTCTGGAATGCGGTTCACTCTAACAGTTCAAACTCAGATTTTAAACATATACTGTAACCCAGATCACAATCCATATTTGCCTTTACCAAGACTTAAAAATATGGAATATCATAAAAAGCAAACCTTTTATGTGTCACTCGGATCATTATAAACCCGGCATGTAGCCTATATTGAACAAATCAGACACTCCTACTCTGGACCGCTGCTACATAAATGCACAATGGAACATCTGTACAACAACTGATCGTTCGATCTATCAACAAGCGACGCAAATAACCTATAAGTGGCTTAAAAAACGGTTTTCAAACTTCAAGGTGCTATACAGAGAACAATTTCCTCGTTATAATTGCCTACTGTGACTCACCGCGCAGCCCAATCCGGCTGCAGTCTGGAGGCGGTCCACCCCAACAGAGTTCCAACAGAACCCCAGGGCTGACTGGAGCTCCAAACCCTCTGGACGAAGCCCATCTCCAGCTACACTCTCTGGGGAGACCGTCTTTCCCTCTCTCTCTCTGGAGCTCCAGGTGTCAGTGGGGAAGGCTTATGGATGCAGGCACACATTGAAAAGCATCCACAAACACACCCTTGGACCAGCTGAGACACACATATATACACACACATGCGCACACACACACACACGCACACAAACACACGTATACACACACACACACACACACACACGTATACAGACACACACACATATACACAGACACACACACAAACACACACACACACACACACAGACACACACACGCACACACACCAACACACACAATGTAGAATTCAGTGAAGTGATTGAAAAGTTGGTGACGTGAAACATTATAATAATCTCAATTCTCTTGACATAGACGGGCAGAAGCTGAGGTGCAGTGAGTAAACAGCTATAATAAGCGGTAAAGCAGTCCAGTGCAAAGACATGTTAATTTAGCTACTCCTATTGTATCATAGACAATTCAAGGGCATATAATTAAATGAGCATCATCGGACCATGGAAGGTCGCCCAAACGACCGTGTCAGTCAGCTTTCATTGGTCCCAAATAAAGTTCCTATATCTAAAGATAAGTAGGGCTTTTGTATTTTTTTTCTTATTGACCTTCAGGATGGGTTGCAATTTTGGAGTCTGGCAGATGTTCCTATAGTGCTTTAAAACAATATATAATATAATGTCCAATTTCAGACGAAGTTTGTTTTGTATTAAGGTGAAATTACAAGAAGTTGAGTTTCCTAACGCTTTAGTTTGGAGAATGTTAACAGTTCGACAGTAGGAGGAGCCACAGAGCAGAGATGTTTTTGACTCCAGCTAAACTTTTTTGGTCAACTTCTATATCTTCCTTTACTATTTGTTTTGTGTATTGTATGTCGTGTTCTGTTATTTTTCCTACTTTCGAGTTGACCTCGGTCTTGCTGTGTCATGCTTTCTAGGGCACTGAAATAAAGTTCAAACTGTCACTTAACAGCCCTTTCATTGATAAAAGTGCTAAGTAATTCAAGATGTGTCGAACTATTGCTGCTTTGAATGACTTCCGTTTCCTCTACAAAACACATTTCACATTAATACAGGGGAACGAAAACGCTCGAGCGAGTTATAACTTTTGTTAATGCATGTTGTTCCGCCACTCAACAAACTTCATTCTTTAATACTTTTGTTCCCGGTCCACCCCCTTCTCTGTCCCACGGAGGGAAAACAGAAGGGAGGGAGAAGCAGAACAGAAGGGAAGGAGAGAGAGAGAGAGAGAGAAGGATAGAGGAAGAGGGAAAGAAATTGTTTGAGTGCGTCTGTGTTCAGTCCAACTTGTGAAGAGTTGCAATCGTCTGCCTCCGTTTCCTAATTCTTCCAGTTGAGGAGAGCCGCGCGGGGGAACGTCCGTGCTGGAGATAGCCGACTAAAAAATGGGACGACTGTGGCTGGCGCTGCTCACTTCGTTGCTATGGCAATGCTGCCAGGCTCAGCAAAGAGGTGAGTCCTCGCGGCGATTGATAGCCCTTTTAATCAATTCGCCCACGCACCTCAAGTTTCCTCTATTTCAAAGGCTATCCCGTTTCTCCAAAGGTTTCAAGTCCCCCCCGCAGTAATTACAATTCTATAATATGAGTTGGCTAAACTTAACAAATGTCACCACTAATGTCCAGGTATACCTCTTTCTAGGCCTATAAATCTACCTTTAAGTTATATCTCTGCTCTTCGACTGTCCTGGAGTTCGAGCGTCAATGCTATTATGGTCTTATTATATATGGTGATTGCTTTGGAAGCAACGACCCCTACACACACACCTTCGTGTGGCATTAGGAAAAAATACAGCTTTGCTGAGTTGAACAAAGTCACGAAGAAGTTCAAACAGATGGTTATTAAAGTAGGCTCAAGTGATAACGTTTTGCTAATGAGTTTAAATGACCTTGGTACAATTACTTCCAGTCTATATGACTGGATATAAATACGAGGCAAGTGGTTTCAATTGTGCTATTTTAGCTTCATATTTTACAAAAATATTTGGCTGTTTTATTCTAAAAGGGTATCTTTATTTTATTCTGAAATAGTCAAAAAACAAAACGAAGCAGTGACTATCATAAAAACACCATTATTTCCCTGCAGGGTTCAAATAAATTTTCTTGTTATTGTCTGCAAAACTACTCTACCAACTTTATTAAGACACAGCCTAGCACTCAGACCCAAGTCCCACCACTTCACCGCTTCATTATTTTTCCTAGTTAGGTGTGTCACTGTGAAGCCTCCCCTTGACCCCGGTGTTCTGCCGGGCCCTCTCACTAAAACCCAAACCTGAATGTATCATTGACTACAGCTACCAGGTCCTGTTAGTTCTAATGCCGGTTGGTTCAACTTACTCATCTAAACAGTTAGCGTAATGCAGTGGCATTTGTGTGTGTGTGTGTGTGTGTGTGTGTGTGTGTGTGTGTGTATTTGTGTCGTCCGTCCGCATCCCGTGTGCTCCTGTGTGGAGGCGGCTGCCTGTCATCAGTGGGAGGGAGGCTGTGCTAGTGGGGGGGGGGGGGGGGGGGGGGGGGGAGAAGAATACTTGTCACCTGAAAAATAAGACAAATCTTGCGGGCGTCATGTTCCTCGCTGTCTGGTTCTGTGCTATTTGTCGGCAGCCACTGTTCAACCCAGTAGCGCCTTGGACCTCCCACGGAGAGGAGGACAAGAGTGTGTGTTCTGTGTGTGGTGAGAGGGAAGGCGCCCTATTAGGCAGGCCGAGTATGTGTGTGTGTGTGGGTTACCGGGGGGGGGGGGGGGGGGAGAGAGGAGAGGGCGAGGGAGAGGCCATCTGCGTGCGGGCTCCTCATTACCAGGCATGTCAGCGGCCACGCTCCCTATCAGAAGCCACTCGCTCGCTCACTCCCGCGGAGACGGACAGAGATTGGGGGCCTGGGGGTGGAGTAGAGGACGGAGGGTGGAGGGGGTACTGGGAGGAGAGGAGGACGTTGGGAGAGTTGGGAGGAGGTGCTGATACGGAGAAGAGCAAGGCGGAGGAAGGATGGAGGCTGGTGGATGAGGATCAAGAGCAGAGGAGGCAGCAAGGGAGGTGGAGGAGGAGGTGGAGGAGGAGGAAGGAGGCGGGCCCTGATGAACTGGCTCGAAGTCTAAATGCGTATATGTGTCTATATATATAGCTATAAGTAAGGCATAGTCCTTTATAAGCCGGTTAATAATGAACTGATCATTAACACAAGATTCAGTCAAAAGCCTTTAGTTAATGAGTAACTAATCATTAATAAATCCTTATTATACGTTTGTATATGATTAATAATTACTTTATTAAGCATCCCTTATTTAATCACTGTGTTCAATGTTGATTAGCCATTACTAACCATTTCAAGATCGACCCTCTAATGACCTCACAAGTGGGAGTGTATGATTGACAGATCAGCCCACCAGTAGGGACAGTCCACTAGGCGCAGGCTGGTAGGCTTAGCACTTTATAAAAAGACAAACCCTTAAAATTGCTGATAAGATAGTGATAAAAAACAATGC
>NC_136949.1:14087056-14089556 GCF_949987615.1 Pollachius pollachius | reverse complement strand
CTCATTATCCCAATATCAATGAATGCAAGTCTGTTTTTTCAGCACATTGTGTACAGGGCTCAACTGCAAATTAATTGTTTTATTCGGCGGTTATTAGTGATTAAAATTAGAGGATGTTTAAGGATGATTGACAGGTCACAATGGCCAGCTTATGCTTTCTCTTTCCTCAGTCTATCTCTCTTTCTCTCTCTCTCTCTCTCTCTCTCTCTCTCTCTCTGATAAGGAAGCAAATGTGTAACACAGAGAAATAAAGGATTTCTAATAAGCTGTAAAAAATGTACAGGTCCTTTGGTATGTAAAAGAGATAAGTCTCAGGTCGGCACTTAAATTATCCCATATTTATGTGTGCCACATTTTGCCTCCCATTAAAAGTATAGATAATATCGACAGACAGACGGACTGAAGCCCTAGAACAGTCCATCACCTGGCTGTTATTGTTTAGAGCCTAAATGACAAATCTGTATGCTGCACACACAAGCTGTTCGCAAACCAGCTTTCACATGAAGAAACACACACCCACATGCAATCACTCACACGCTGGTAGAGACATACACACACACACACACACACACACACAGATACATACACACACACACACACGCACAACAAAAAGCCATCAGAATTTTTGTGGCTCGGTTTGTTTCTGCAATTGAGGCGATAAAGGAATCTGTGTGTTGGGTCTATTAGGCCGGACTAGCTATAGATTTATCATTTATACCCCTCCAAGATTCTGTGTGTGTGTGTGTGTGTGTGTGTGTGTGTGTGTGTGTGTGTGCATGTTTCTGTACAACTATGCATGACATGAGCAGAAAGGCCAGAGATGGAGAGCTGAAGAGAAGAGTGAGTGAGGGAGAGAGAGAGAGAGAGAGAGAGAGAGAGAGAGAGAGAGACACATGTGGAAAAGACATGTGGTGAGGAACCTGAAAAAACAGGGGGTGGGTTGTGTTTACATTTGTTCAGTTTTTTTGTGTGTTGTTGTTTCCTCGTATTTGCATTATTCTTTCCTCCATCTGTCATAAAAGGATTGGATTGGTGCCCATGCATGTTTTCCTGCCCATGTTTGTGTGTGAACCTGCATTGAAAGTACAGCGCGAGTGTGAAACAGGGAGAGAGGGAGCGAGAGCGAGGGCGCCAAAGCCAAAGAGAGACAGAGACAAACATATTCTGGATGTAATTTCATATTTCCATTATTTCTTTTTGTATTTCCATTATTCTCTGCTTCTGCAAATCCGCAGAGAGGCCAGAGCATAGGAAATGCCAATGGAAATATATGTTTATGTGTGTGCACTGGTGTGTCTTGGTGTGTGTGGGTGTGTGTGTGTGTGTGTTATATTGGCACACAGAGGAATATTTCACCCCCACCCCCAAACTTCCTGTATGCAGGATTTTGTATTTTTGGAAAGAACCGTAACATACGTTTTTTTCATTATTTATTTTCTTTCTCTTTATAGGAGGTAGATATGAGGGTCTTATGGCGTTAGGGAGGATTTACAGGAAATTTACCAGGAAATTTCCTGGATTTTTACCACAGAATACGAGAAGCCTAAAATGACCAACAAGTTATTGCAAAAGACGATATCTTACCCATTGATTGTTCTTTTTCCCCAAAAGACGGGGTTATGTATTTAAGATGGAGGTGACGGAGATGAGAAATTGGATGAGAAATTGGTCGGTGCAAACCAGAAATAGCTGTGTTTGGCTTTGTCTAAGCAGCCCTTACTGCGATAGAAAAGCCAGACCTAATCAAACGCTGATGGCTTGTGGGTTAACAGATGCCCTGAAGGTAGGCCAAACTAAATTACTCTGGGTACTCTCTACTGGAAGGTAGGATGAGGGACACGCACTCATGCATGAGCACATGCACACGTAACAATCGAAAGCAGGAAACTGACAAAAACAGCTGTGAACATGAAAGCCATTATTACAAATGGTCTGGAATGAGGGGTCACAAAAGGGATGCTGCATCAGGTAATTCTGAATAATAACATGAAATGGTGGCCTTGAAAAATGTTTGTCTGCCTGTATACATGCATATGTGTCCCTTTCAGCGTGTGTGCGTATATGTGTGTGTGTGTGGTGTGCGGCCTTGTCTGAACCCTATTGACTAACATGGGTGAAAAGCGAGCTATGCAGTCAACACGGTCCGGTTCGCCGCTTGTTTCGATGAGTGGGCGGGTGAGGAGGTGGCCGGAGAGTCGGTCGCGGCATATTTGTGTTTTTCCTGGAGGGTCCTCGCTCCGCTGGGGAACGCGGCTCCTTTACAGCCACTCAACCGGGTCTTTGTCCTCGGGCCGGACCGCCTTGGGCCAGACTAACAAAGAGCCCTGTTCTCTGTTCTGATCTGTTCTGCTGGGTTGTGGCGAGCAACAAAGAACATTTGACTTTGTCCCTTCCCAGCTGAACCTGATTTGGCTCTTCTTTTTCGTCTTCCCTTTTTGATATTCGGACATGCCCCCTGTCCCCCTCCTGGGAACGAGACCTCAGGACAAACCCCCCCCCC
>NC_136949.1:14064556-14079556 GCF_949987615.1 Pollachius pollachius | reverse complement strand
AGAGTGATTTAAAAGCGACGAGGAGAGGTTTTGTTGTTTGGCAGTTTTGGGTCAGGTGAATACAATCCAAACAGAAGACACACTTCATTTGGTGAGAGACTAGTGTTGAGTTAGTGAAGGTAATAATAATCTTTCATCACTGGTTTATTTCACATAGGCTAGCAAGGAATGACTGACACCAACATTATTAGTACAAGACCAGTTGTGATATACCCAATACAAACAACAAATAACAAAAAGACAACTTGTGAATAGATGGAGGAAATAAACATCATTTTCTAATTTGCAGGCACTAGAATTTCGATTCGTAGTTCCACACACTCACACACACTTGATCTCTCTCTGGCGTCTCTCGCTTCCTTTCTGTATCTCCCTCTCCACTCCTGTTCATTGCTCAAGAACACTCAACGTTCCCAGCTAGGCTTCCTTCTTTGAACTAGCGCGCTCTCAAAGACACACACACAATCACACACACACATGCATGCATGCACACACAGGCACACTCACACACGACCCACCCCCACAGGGCAGGAAGTCTAAGTGAGAGGAGTATGTTGATTTAGTTTTCATTTCCAAGAATGCTCTGCATCGGTCGGCAGGATGGACAGATGAGGGGGCCAGCGAGAAGAACGAAAGAAGGGAAGAAACAACAGAGGATCAAATGGAGAGAGAGAACATGGCGGGGGGGGGGGATGAGGGGATGAGGGGAAGAGGGGAGTAGAATCCCCCATTTTGAGGGGCATTTTTTTGTGTTCAACCAAACCCTGCTGGTTGATCCACAGTGTGATGTGAAGACAGAGAGTCAACGATGAGACGTGTACACGCGTAGGTAGGCCTCTGGCGGCAGAGGGACGCATCCCTCCGGAAGATTCTGCGGCGTCAACAGAATGGTTTTCCAGGAGCCGTTGGCCCACCAAAGGTCAGCGGCGGAGGAATGGCTGAGACGAAGAAAGGAATAGAAAAACGGGAAAGAAATAATGAAAAATCTAAGACAGAAATGCCAATCGACATGCAGCGAAAGTAATTTGCGATCTATTAGAAATCCTGATGAATTTATCCAACGTGTCAACACTCCCACTGTTACCATAGAAACGGCATGCAGCCAGGAAAACAAGTTGTCACCCATTCCTCTGCGCGCCTCTGTGTGCTTGACAGCCATTGTGTGAGACTTTGTTTCGAGGCTATTATTACACATTTTCTTATAAAGTATATATATATTACTGTAAAGAACAGAGACATGTCAATCCCATGCATTTATCATTTTCTCCTCTCACTGCAAAGGCATGGACGTTTGGTGTGGATTGTGTTGATTTTCCATTCATGGGGTAAACTGTCAGAATATAATTTTTGGGGTTTTCGTGAGGTGTTGGGGTTGGCCGAGTATTGGAAGGGGCAGCTACGTTTGTGTATGTGCATAGGCCTGTGTGTATGTGTGTGTGTGTGTGTGTGTGTGTGTGTGTGTGTGTGTGTGTGTGTGTGTGTGTGTGTGTGTGTGTGCGCGCACAGGCGTGCGTGCCTATGCATGTATGTATGTGTGTATGTGCACGTTTGTGCATGCTTAAGCATGTGTGTGTGTGTGTGTGTGTCTGTGTGTGTGGCGGGGGATTATTACTGTCTCATCTCTCAACCCAATCCAGGGCGTGACCCTTCCAAACAACACTCCATCCATCTCTACCTTTCTCTTTGCTCATCAATCTCGCCCTCTCTCTTTTTGTCTCTCCATCCATCTCCTAACCCGAATACCCCGGGCGGAAAGAGAAAGAGTGAGAAAAAGAGACAGACAGACACAAAGGTACACAGAGATGACGAGGGGGGAAAGGAGGGAGAAAGGTAAAGACCGGGGAGAGCGCAGGAGAGAGAGATGACCCTGTCTTCTCCAAGCTTCTTCTTATTCCATCAAACCAACATCATCGCCTCAGAACTCTGCCATAACACATCCATCACATGCTACTGCACCTGCACACACACACACACACACACACACACCTGCATGCACGTAGGCACACACACACAAACACACACACACACACACACAAACACACTCACACACACGCACACAAGATGGCCAGCAGCATAAGCAACACTATTCCTTTCTTTTACAGAGGCAAGAACAAGTTAGCTCATGAAACCGTATCCATAATGAATTTATCTGGAGAATATGTAGTATTTGTCATCATTTGCAGCACGCTACTGCAAGGCAGTGCACGGGTAATATTCAACAACATATAAAGTGCAAGGCAGAGGCGACAGCGCGATGTAGCACTGTGGACATAGGCCCCTCCCACTTTTCTCATTGGCCCACAATCATTGTGGAACAGATTTAACAGATTGAACACTAACATAAACACCTTGTTGACGACAACCACAGCCAATCACATATTTGTGGAGCAAATTGCCACTGTTAGATTGGTGAATACTCTTTTTCTTCTTTACATCAAAATTCCTTACATTCCTTACTTAATCCTTACATTTTTTTAGAATGCAACATCTGCATCTGCAGCCTTATTGGACAAATAATTGATAAATCATGAGATTTAAAAAAATAAGAACACTTTTTGGTGAAGAAGGAAAAAGTATTGAATCAATAACACGCAAGGTGTAGCCATGCCCATGCAACACGCCACCCAGGTGGGCGCAATCGGTTACTTTAAGGTTGGCGGACACAGGTTTGTAGATACATGAACATTCATGCTGCCATGCAGGAGATCTCTCTCTGAGTGTGTGTGGTGTTGGCTGGTCTAAGCTGTGCACATTGATTACTCAATGTGAAACAGGTGTGTGGGTTTAGCTCAGGAGGTAGAGCCATTGTCTTGTAACGGAAAGGTTGCTAGTTCGATCTCCAGCTCCTCCTAGGTGAGTGTTGATGTGTCCATGAGCAAGACACTTAACCCTAACTGCTCCTGACGAGCTGGCTGTCGCCTTGCATGGTTGTCAATGTGTGTATTAACCAATGTAAGTCGCTTTGGATAAAAGCGTCTGTGTGTGCCATAATTGTAATTTTTGCAGCCTCACCCAGCCCCAGAGTCCAATCAGACTAACTCGGGCCAGGTGAGGCTGCTTTAACCAGCCATCAACACACACACACTCCCCATAGAGATCAATCCAAACAGTGTCACGCATGTGTGTGATGAATCTTCCAGCATGGAAGCTTTCTTTTATTGGAGAACGGGTCATGAACCCATGAAATTGGGCGAGAGATCTGAACAATAGAGTTTGCGGTCTCAGTCTGTCTTCTGCCTACGGTGATCATAAATTGGTGACCAATACGACCCTCTAACCATGTGTGCAGTAAATGGTCTTCCTCCCTTCAAGATATCTCAGTTTCTCTGAATTGTGCTTTTATGATGGTGCCGTTCTCAGTAGATGATATATTCATGTAGGTCCTCAGAGATCATGCATGTTTAATAGAGCATGAACTAGCAGGCCAAGAGAGAGACACTCCGACAGGTGATACAGACAGCAGAATCAGACAGACAAGACGGACAGACCTACTGCTAGGTTACCATGGTTATCAGAGCAGAGAGAGCGTCAGGTGATTAAGCCCCACTGGATGTATACGTGTGTGTGTGTGTGTGTGTGTGTGTGTGTGTGTGTGTGTGTGTGTGTGTGTGTGTGCGCGTGCCCATTTCACCACAATATATTAAAAATATCTCACCACATACAGCGCCCTTCAAATCTCAAGCTTGTCTAATGTTAGTTCACTTCATACAGAGCTTCATATAGAGCTTCGACATTGATAACAAAACCTATCAAAGGTTTTGCTCATTTGAATGACAAACAGCCTCTGGGGGAAGTTGTTATCCGTGCAAAAGATCTCTTTGTTATTTTAATAATTCCTCTCACCAACTCAAACACACACTAATCTTATAGCATTGGTTCGTAGCGGAATCCCTTTTGGATGTCACTTTGACACAAAATGTTATCGGGTTCCTCAATTCGTAGAAGTAATTGTATCCTCATCGCCACATCTTCATCATTACAATCTGGATGAGAAGCTTCCGTGTTCCTGTTTATTCTCCTCTTTCTGTTTCCCCTCTGCCGTGGCTGTGCCCCCTGAGCCTCTTCCTAGGGGATCATGCCCGGGAAGATACCGCTCTTTTGTGGCTGGCGTCCCTCCATTGTCCTGCCTCTGCGTCAACACTTCAGCCCCGATGTGTCTTCTTATTCTTTTTCTTTACAATGGATTATATCACATCATTATGGGGCTTAGAAAGAGGCCTACATAAGCAGGCCGGCTGAGACATGAAATCACAGCGCAGCAGGACGGTTGTGGTTTGCGGTCAACCAGTTGAGCCCTAGGAACCTCCTCCTGGCCTGTTGTTGGGGTGGCTCGTCTTCTGAAGGGGTTACCAAGCTGTTCTCCTTCTCGTCTACGGCGTGCTGCTTGACTCACCAGCTCTTCCTCTACCTACACTCACACATTTTTCCGAGGAATCTCTTTCGAGGATTTTTTAGAATTGTCGTGGCGTTTTTGTTGTGTTGTGTTTGTGCGTGTACCAGATTAGTTTGTGCAATTTTAACAATGAAAGACAGGGAAGGAAAGGATAAACAAAGTCTCCTGTTAAAAAATGTGTTGACATTTTCCGGCGAGTAGAGCTACTGCTGTTGTAGGGACAGATGCAGGCATGCCTTTGCCAAAAAAAACACATAAATCATCTAGCATTTCTACACTCGCTCCTCGTCCCCCTCCACCCTCCCTAGTGAGACAGCCTCTGCCAACATGGGGGGCTGGTATATGGAGCCCATGTCATTACCAGCAGCCCAGAGATGAGAGGACATTACAGCGGCCGTCTCCGGGACATTTGCATCTGGTTTTGAAATTGCTTTAATGTCGCTGTGATCAGTGAGGGATGTTGCCTTCAATTCCCAAGCATTGACAAATGTCAGTAGTTATTAGCCGTTTTTTTTTGTGAAGTGAGTCCCAGGGGAGGGGGGGGCTGGTGAGCTGCCTCTTCTTGGGGGGGTGGGGTGTCCTAAAATATTACATGGTCGGTTTATTAATTAGACTGGAAATTATCTAGAGCCATGGCCGTTATTGCAACTTGAAAGCCAGATTTGCGCTAAATATTTTATGAAGACTTTTTTAAGATGTGTCTCTCTCTACATTTTTGGGTCCCCACAGATGGGCCAAGGAGTATACTGATGACTACTTCATTTAATTGATGGTTGAAATGGTTGGCTGCCATTCTGCACACTGTATTAACTACAGGGTGTAAGCTTGTCTTAACATTTACATTGTTTTAATGCATTGAAGTTCAACCTTTAAGTGCTAATTTTACTGTTAGTATTATGTTTTATATGTATATAATATATGATATTCCCTTAAAGGGCCAGTTTAGCCAAAACCATGTTGTTGTTTTATTTTTTTCCGTCCTAGTATGTCTTTTATTATCCCCAACATAGTCATCTATACCGTTCTGTTACCATTACTTATTAATATTGGTGTAAAATCCAGTCTCTGTGCTCAGGGCCCGGCCTTTTCGCTTTTTGGAGTCAAAGGGCCCCCGACAGGGAGAGGGAAGGCTAACCCCATGGTGTGTGTGGATGTGTGGTGCAGCTCCATAGGGGCAGCCATTGATGTTGATGGCTGCCGTTATACTATTTTGCTTGTTTTAAGAAATTCACATAAAGCCTCCCAAAGATGACGTGACCCTCCCCCCTGTGAAAACCTTCTCGGTGGTGTTGGTACTATTGATTTTCTCATGGGTCGAGATAAACGCGAGGCAATTCTTGTCTGTGGATAAACAAGAGAATGAATGAAGGAAAAGTGAAAAGATTGGAAAAGAGTATCAAAGTTTTTGTCTCATAATTGATGTGTGTGTGTGTGTGTGTGTGTGTGTGTGTGTTCTAGCAGTGAGTAAGTGTGTGGGCGAGATGGAGAGAAAGCGAGGTAGAGCCAAAGAGAGATTTGGAGTTCCTCAGATGTTCTTCACAGTTCATCAGAGTTGACATCTGGCCAAACAGCTGGATTCATCTGAGCCCAAATAGTCGTTCTCTCTCACACACACACACACACAGACACACACAACACACACACACACACACACACACACATACACACACACACACACACACAATAAACATTCAACACTTTCTCCTTTCGACTCTTGTTGCTTCTTCTTGTTGCTCTCCTTTACATTTACATTTACATTTAGGGCATTTAGCAGACGCTTTTATCCAAAGCGACTTACAATAAGTACATTTGTCATAAGAAGTGAAGAAAGAAGTACATACACAGACACATGCCTCCGGTTAGTTCACCATAAAGCACTGCAACCATGCATATTTGATTTGATATGTATGGCAGAGAGAGAGTGAGAGAGAGAGAGAGAGAGAGAGAGAGAGAGAATGAGAGCGTGTGTGAGAGAGAGAGAGAGAGAGAGAGAGAGAGAGAGAGAGGGAGAGAGAGAGAGAGAGAGAGAGAGAGAGAGACAGAGAGAGACAGAGCGTGAGAGAGAGAGAAACAGAGTGTCACGTGTGTTTGGACTTGTAAAGTATGTGTCTGCATCTGGGGATTTGTAAAAGTGCTTGTGTGTGTGTGTGTGTGTGTGTGTGTGTGTGTGTGTGTGTGTGTGTGTGTGTGTGTGTGTGTGTGTATAAGGCAGGAAGCACAATCTCTTTCCAGAGCATTAGGTTACTACAAACATCATCTCTGAAAATACACCATATGGTTTTCATTTGGTTCAGGCAAGTTATCCAACTCATCAAGCACATGCACCGTGAGCCTTGTCAATTCAGGATTTTTGTAATTCTCCACATTCAAAACAATATGTTCAACATAGTTACAATATCTATGTAATGTCCTAATATAAGTAAGGACATTTTATTGAAGGTACCACTATAAATATCATTTATAATATGTATCATTACTATTGCCAATGACCTGTAGATATTCTGCCTTGGTGAACATCTCCACCATTACCACTGATCAGAGAGATGGACACATGCCCTTTGTGTTCATTCCTCTTCTTCAGGTTGAGAGGCAGATCGTTGCTAAGCTGTTTTTAATGACACACACACACACCAATACGCCGCATCCCGTCTCCCGCCGTCCCTCATACACCCAGCATACCCTGCTTATGTCCTTTAGAAATATCATGAGCGTCACACGCCAGTAATTGCACTCTGCAGAGTCTGGTCACCACCGTTGTGTTTTCCTAAATGCCAATGGCCGCTGTCTCCCCCGCCGCCTCCCCAGGCCTCTTCCCGGCGGTGCTTAACCTGGCCACCATGGCCGACATCCACGCCAACGCTACCTGCGGCTCCCAGGGGCCCGAGATGTTCTGCAAGCTGGTGGAGCACGTCCCGGGACAGCCGGCCAGGAACCGGCCGCAATGCCGCGTCTGCAACCAGAAGAGCATCAAACCCTTAGGTAGGACCTCCAACCAGGCCCCCACTCCCCCCGTGATCCACACACGCACAGACACACACACACACACACACACGCACACACACACACACACACACACACACACACACACACACACACACACACACACACACACACACAACACCATAACTATATAGATGTATCTGGGAACAACAATAGATATATAAATAGATTCATGGTATATACATACACATGGGCACTCCAATTTTATGTATATATATCTAGATCTAGATATATACATAGACATTGTATATACTTACGCACACACTCTAACTATATATATATATATATATATATATATATATATATATATATATATATATATATGGAAGCCACAATTCATAAAGAAATATATATATATAGTATAAACATGCACACACACTAACTCTATATATAAGTATACATATATATATATATAGATATGGGAACAACAATATATGTATATATATGGTATATATATACACTGACACCCTGAAGTCTCCTGTTCAGCTTTTTCATGATAATATCTTGTTTAAAGGTGTCTGAATGCTGGCGTATTTGTCAGAGCCTAACTGCACAGATGTTAACTAATGATTTGGTTTGTAATCATCTGTCTGCAAGTCGCATCTTAACGGTTGGACTGCAGAATTAATCATGTCTCCCGACAAAGTGATAGAACATAATTGCCAGCCAATAATGACTCATTTAACCCCCGGTAAGTCAGCCAGCCTGCGTGTCCATTCCTCACTCAGACTGCCAGCCAGCTGATCTGAGAGAGCCGTAAACAAGTGGCGGGAGAAATATGGAAATGTTGAACAGGGGAGAAGTGACATCTTTAGATTAAGGCTGCGACTTAACAATTCCTTTCGAGGTGAATTGATCAAATTATTATTATTATTAAATTATTAAATTATTATTAATTAATCGATTATTAAATTAGATAGATTAATTTGCTGTTTATTCGATTAATTGACTAATTGTACACCACTAATTTAGATGTTGGTTTATAGAGTCGGAAAGATAATGGAAGGAATGGGGGATGGAAGAGAGGGATGGAGGGAGGGAGGGAGGGAGGGAGGGAGGGAGGGAGGAGGCTGGGAGGAAGGGAGGGAGGGAGGGAGGGAAGGAGGCTGGGAGGAAGGGAGGGAGGCTGGGAGGAAGACACCGATAACAGAGTTTAATGTACATTTGTTTTGATTTGTTAACCCAATTAACAGCAAAGAGACAAACCTTCAAAGAAACTCATCTTACAATATCAGGATTGGCTCTGAAGCCGGGAGGTTTTATTGTCAGAAAGTATATGAAAGGTGCATTAAGGTGAATTCACCAAATGTTTTGAGCAGGATTTGATTTGTGCTTTGCTGCTTGTATGAAATCGTTTCAGGGTCTACCTTGTGTGAATCGATCTTTGGTAAATAAATCATCACCTCTGAACTGGACATGTCTTTAAAAATGTTTGACCGCTGTCTGGCTTAAGCTGGAAGGATGGAAGGAAAAGGAAAATGAGAAATTAGGAAAACTGGCTATTTTCTGCTGATTTTCACCATTTACCCCTGATTTGTAAATGCTATCCAGCCATCTATGTTTTACATTTGTGGAGATGGTTGAAATGTCTGACCCCATTGTATCCACGTTTTATCTCGTATTGTATCTCTTGTATTGTATGAGACCAAGAGCAGTCCCAGCTGGCATAGTCATGCGTCTTATTTGATTCTTTGTTGATCACTGGCGAATGGTTCCCTGTGCAATAAGCACTTCCTTGATTTACATAAGATGTTGGAAAGTGATTGCGGTTGCATCATTATTCGTCTATAATTGATATGTGTACTGGGCTTCTTTCAAATGTATTTGGGTTGCGCTTGAATCAGGACATTGGTCCACATTGGTAACAGCAGAGTTTTTTACTTGCTTCATTACCTTGAAATAATGAAAGGCGGTTAACGCCTACGATGTCAGGGCTTCACTCTTCCCCTCCGTTCCTTGAGTCCGGACAGAGTGGGAAGAGACTGGAAATCTGCTGCACCTTCCATATGGAACGTTCTGCAGGAACACTTGGAAGTGAAAGGATTTTATTTATTTATTTATTTTTAGGACTTGGAACTGGACAGCCCCAGGCATAACCCACGTTTCAAAGCTTTAACTGTCCACATGAATGGGTTCCTGGTTCTTGCTGTGTGTTGGCTCTCTGTTATCCTCGACCCACCCTATGTTTAATCTACGTAACCCTGTTTTATGCTGCTTTATTGGCCGCATCGCTCTTGAAGGAGTGACTTTAATCTCAGTGAGTCTTGTCCGTTTTAATAAGGGTTAAATACAAATATAATAATCATTCATAATCAACAATGAAAACTGAATCATTTGTTCCACAGGTCCATGCTCAAGTATTATTGCATTGTTTTTGAGAGATGCTGGGTGTGTTGTCCTGTGGTCTGTGCGACTGAGGGCTGCTTAGCGCTAACAAGAAGCAAGGAAAGGCTCAGGCTCCAGGCATCCATGGTATTCCAAAGCTTTCATCTTACATTTACAACATCTGTTCACAAAAATTCAATTGTGAGTTCAGCCTTGCTTGCTTCTTAGGTTTGTATGTTTAGTTGATCAATTCTTACCCACTAGGTGGATATTAGTCAAATATACCTTATGGTTTTTAATACGTCAATAAGAATAAGGTATGTTTGCGTTTAGCGACGGTCCGAATTGAATGTGAGGTTCCGATCGCTGGGAAATGTGTGTAATTAAAAGGATGCTGATATAGAAGATGAAGCTCCTGAAAAAAAGATCTGTAAATGCAATTCACACATTACAAGAGAATGTTTTGAAAAGTGTGCTCATAAAGGTTATAGCCATCACACCAGCCACTCAACCATACCTCTTATTGCACTCTTAAACCGCAGTGTTTACTAAGTGACATATGTCTCTCACTGTTCCCCGAGCACGTGGACTCCTGTTTTGAAATAAAAAAGAAAGAAAGAAATGTCAGATATAAGTTGTGTGTTTATGGACAGCTGGCAGCCAAGCAGTCTTTAAACGTCCTGCTGTGTGTCATTCTTTTTAATAAGCTACCTCAGCGCCCTGTTTCATCACAGCGCTACAGGAGTTACACCAAGCAGACAAATCGGCTTTCTCCTTGTAACTTTTAGAAATATTAAATGAATTCATGATTATTTTTTAGAATGTTTTGTCTTTTATTTGAAAGGGGCCCCTGTTCAAGGTCTGGACTGGTTTAAATGTCATGGTGTTCCTGACATTGTCCACAATTAGGTATTTTAAATGTTCCTTAAAGTGCTTTGCCTTTCGACCGAAGCTGAATGTTATGTTTATCATAGTAAGGCAAATAGCTTGAGTTCAATTAGCAAAGCTTTTGAAGTCTAAGCCAGCTGCAATGAAAACACTTTGTGCGTGTGTGTGTGTGTGTGTGTGTGTGTGTGTGTGTGTGTGTGCATGTGCATGCATGTATGCGTGTCTGCGTGTGTGCATGTGTGTATGTGTGTGTGTGTGTGTGTGCATGTGTGCGTGTGTGTGTGTGTGTGTGTGTGTGTGCGCGTGTGCATGTTATAGAGCAACACCCAATAGAATATGCCATTGATGGGACCAATCGTTGGTGGCAGAGCCCCTCCATCAAGAACGGCATGGAGTACCACCATGTGACCGTCACCCTGGACCTGAAGCAGGTAGACAAACACACACACGCACACACACACACACACACACACACACACACACACACACACACACACACACACACACACACACACACACACGCACACACACACATGGAGTACCACTATGTGACCGTCACCCTGGACCTGAAGCAGGTAGACAAACACACACACTCACACACACACACACACACACACACACACACACACACACACACACACACACCACTCTGTTGTGTACCACTCTCTGTGGCTTGCTAAGAGTGTATGGGGATGATGATGCTGCAGTCCTTCCACTGCGGTGCGTCTGTCTCCTGTTCTCCGACCAGCAGAAGAGAGAGAATGCTCCCTGGTGAGGATGTACCTCGGCTCTTTAGTGCCCTCTTTCAGGCCTCAGAGCTCCTGCTAGTTATCAGGCTCCTTAGCGCCGATAAATCCTCTGGGGGTTCGTCCCAAAGAGGGGGCCATCGGGAGGCCTTGCAGTGGGTCCCGCGCGGCTGAATGTGACGAGTCTGGCGCATTCAATGAGAACCGTCAAGCTTGGGAGTTGGACCAACGGCATCACCAGTTAACGCTGTCGGTCAATGGACTGATGTTTTTCCGGCGAAAATGAGTTGATGTTGCGGAACAAGATTGCTCACCACGCTCGTGTGAAGCAGCACTCCCTGATGTTAGGTCATAGCAGAGCTTAACGCTTTCCCCTTAAAGCTGGTTCTTGTTGAAAAGGGATATTTCTGTGCCATGGAATGACTGGACCAGTGGTGATGGGGGAAGCACAATAGAAAGCTTGGGTGTTGTCTGTGCCAGCGTAGCGTCTGATATCCAAAGCTTTTCATTTTTCTGAGCCCCCATTTGTGTAAGTTGATGCTTCATCTCACTGCAACTGCTTTTCCTCATTTAATGGAATGCGTGCACACACACAGACACAGACACACACACACACACACACACACACACACACACACACACACACACACACACACACACATAGACCTTACATACACACACACACACACAATGGCAGGCACAAAACCTGTGATGGGAAAGGTTGAGGGGAAAGGTTGAGACAAATTAAATCCAACTATTTTAATTGTTTGTCACAGCAGTGGTCGTAAAGTAGTTTACACTGATGGCAGTTAGACATAGTCTGAATCAAAGTTGATTGGATACAAGAAGAAAGTAATGTTCGGTTTACGAAAAGCAGAAATGGAGAGGTGAGATTGCTTTTATCCTTCTATTCATTTGAGTGAATGTAATTCAGTCGGCGGAGAGAAAAAAATGTGGAGGGACGGCAATCTTGACATGTTAATGACTTCAGCTCCATCCATCACTCCACACACACACGGTGCCTGTGTGTGTGTGTGTGTCTGTGTGTGTGTGCGTGCGACCGTGCATGAGATTGATTGAGATTGGAGTGTGATACTTGTCCCCAGATGTGTTGATAGATGTAGACACGAAGGCCAAATATTTAAGAAGCTGAAACATGCATGGGCAGATCAGCCGCCACACCGTCCCGCTACACACCCTTAAATGGTTTTAACAACACTACCCAGGCAGCCCATATGAGCCAATGGTTAAACCTTTCATAAAAGAGGCATGAGCAAGTGAATCGAGAAAATCTGCAAAGCGCTTTTGTCTGTAGTTTATACCCAGAAATATTGCATTTATACGAACAGAGAATAGTCAATGTTTTTCTGTTCTGCATACATTCTGTGTGTGTGTGTATGTGTGTGTGTGTGTGTGCGTTTGTGTGTGTGTGTGTGTTTGTGTGTGTGTGTGTGTGTGTGTGTGTGTGTGTGTGCGTGTGTGTGTGTGTGTATGTGTGTGTACACTTGCCCGCATGTGTGTGCATTTGAATTGTGCATATGGGTCTGTGTATCCAAGAAAAAGCTATTTACCCTCCACCATGCTGAATTTCCCTTGCGACCACATAGTCATCTCAATCAGAAAATGACAGGGGGTTTGCCTATATGTGTGTGTGTGTGTGTGTGTGTGTGTGTGTGTGTGTGTGTGTGTGTGTGTGTGTGTGTGTGTGTGTGTGTGTGTGTGTGTGCGTGTGTTGTTATCATCTATGACATCACCACCCTCATTTCCTTTCTTGTTATTGTCAAAGCCCCCTGGACTGAAGAACTGAATACTCAGAGAGGGTGCCTGCCTGTGGTGTTTGTGTGTGTGTGTTTGCATGTTTGTGTGTGTATGTTTGTGTGTGTATGTGTGTGTGTGTACGCACACACACATCTGTATGTGTGTGTGTGTGTGTGTGTGTGTGTGTGTGTGTGTGTGTGTGTGTGTGTGTGTGTGGGTGTTGTTAGAAATAAATGGCAGTCTGGGTTCTCTGAAAAATGTTAATTAAAAAGAGCAAACCTTGAACCTCTACTGGCTTTTAAGTTCCACAGAAAAACACATTTATATCCTTTTGAGAGACCTGGAATTTGAATAACTTCAACATGCATTTAGTCTTGTCAAATTCTGTATGAGAAGCGGTTGATTGTTTCGATTTGATGCAGAGCCACACAGGTGTGCAACCATTCATGAGTATCTTCCTACATCCACTGGCCACATAGGATTATCTATTTGCTTACCATTGCAGGAAGACAAGTGTGTACATTTTAAGAAATGTCCTTTACTTTACTCATTTTTACTTTATTTTTACCAGTTGTTTAAAAATATTATGTCATTTAAATGTAGTTTAATTAACACATTAATTATTTCAAATAAATAAAAGTAAATGTGTGTATATTTACGCATTTTTATTGAGGCTCATTATATATCAATGTGTGAACTACTTTAGCTTATTAAGTATACATGTTTATTTGGAACTGATTCTTTGATCTGACACTGTTTCAAAGTGTATGCCATATTTGTAGTGGTATGCTTTTGCGACATGAAATTGCATTTTTCTCTCCATGGTAACAAGGTTTTTTCTTCTTCAGATTCATTCAAATTGGCTCTATTAGCAGAGCTATGGCTTGATTGACCGACGTTTTTATTGCAATAGTCCATTCAGTCCCTGGCTCTGCTTTTCTGTGGGTGGAAAATAGAGAGTTAGCAAGGGCCAGTCAGAGCTGTGAATAACATTGCATTACAGAATAATACACCAGCAATCTGCCAACAATCCAATTCAGCCAATTTGCCTTAACCTGCCGTCACCTCATCAGTCAGGGCAGCGCTCTCTCTCTCTGAAGAGTTGATCCATGTCTGCACTCAGCGGAAACATGTCTTTGTGTCAAGGTGTTCGCTTGCACTTTCTCTTTTGTTCTCGTCGTTTAACGGAGACAAAACCTAAGTTTATGGAGGAATTATGTTAATTTGAAAAACGTCTCACGGCTGTCACCTCTTAGGATGAAAACAAAAGTAGAAAAAAGATTATTATTATATATTTTAAATGACTGGTGAAACACATTTATATTTGGCCTTTAGGATTCCCATTGAGAATACATTGCACTCTCTCTAGAATGGAGAGCTGTACTGAACTCCATTGCACTGTTTGATGGCTTGTCTGGGAGCGTGGGCCAGAAAGAAAGACTGTAGGAGAGATTGCAGCATCTCCTTGCTGGTTGGCTAGATGGTGCTCAGGGCTGGTGTTTAAAAGTCTTAAGGTCAGGTTATTACCAAATGTGTGTACGTGTGTGTGTGTGTGTGTGTGTTTACATCTGTGTGTACGTCCGTGTTTCTCAGACAGATGTTTTATTATTTTATTTTCACATTTTTCATTATAAAACAGACACACACACATACTCACGCACACAAACACACACACAAACACACTGATTGTATGTTGATGAAACTGGTACACATGCAAACACAATGCATGCTCGGTGTCACCCCACATGCATTCACCCTAGTGATACCCTCCAAAGGGGCTAGAGAAATGGCGTGCATTATTACGCTTCAGCTGCAGAGTGTCCAATCTAACCTCTCATGTTGAAGTAGCTGAGACGCTTTCTCCGACCTCGACTGTGGCAGCTGTCTATG
>NC_136949.1:14057056-14059556 GCF_949987615.1 Pollachius pollachius | reverse complement strand
TATAGCCACTGTCAGACACAGGCACGTGGAAGTCAGTAGACTTATTAGAGCATGTTGAATAACTGGCAGCGATGGCTGTCTGCAACACCGCAAACCAGAGAATACAAAGTCACCTGTGCCTGACTCCTCTCCGAGAAAAACCTCTCTTTGGATATTTGAGGAGAGGATTAACGGATCTTTACTCGTCGGATTACTTGAAATAACATTCTCGAAAGCAAAGCTAGTACCGTTTAAACCTGTGGAATTAATACAGCCAACACTATCTGTTTTATTAGCGCACTGTTGCTGAGGCAATTTACTGGGCTGTCACAGTCCCTTCTGTTCGGAACACAACACACTACCATTCCCGAGATGCGCGCTGATAAGAGTGCAGAAGACTGTGAAAAAGTGAAATGAAAAAGTTAAACGATGGAAGGGATCATATTTTGGAAAGTGTAACTGCTTATTTTTCGGAGCGCTTTAGCATCAGGGGAAACTTGGCCGAGGCTGTGATGGTTGAATAAAAGTAACGATAAAAAATAAAGGTTTAAAGATTTAATACTGTGTGTTGATTGGGTTTCTAGAATATTCTCAGCTGCATCATGGAAAGCCCAGGGGTGCATGTTAAAGATGATAAGGCTAGTGCCTTGGTGTACGGTCATACAGACACACAGTAACGCAGACACACGTGTACTACCACCTGGTTGGATCACAAAAGTAAGATAAAGCGGTTAAATATCACAATCGACACAATATATGCTCTTGGAATATGTATAAATTCATACACACTTAGCAAGGCATTACGCACACACATACACACACACACAATTTTTTTTCAAACATCTTCCTAAACATTCTAATTGTAAATGGGTTGGATGTGTGTGTGTGTGTGTGTGTGTGTGTGTGTGTCTGTGGGTGTGTGTTTGTGTGTGTGCCGAGGTAGTGCAGACGGGTGTCAAGAGTTTGAGTAGGGTTTGTATGTGTGTGGTTGTGTGTGTGTGTGTGTGTGTGTGTGTGTGTGTGTGTGTGTGTGTGTGTGTGTGTGTGTGTGTTAGAGATGTGATGATGAGTGGGGTGACATTGGGAGTGTGTGCACGATGCGGTGACACATCGCCTACGACTCATTATAGTTTCACTGTGATCAGACTGCTAGGGAGCTGTCAGCCTCACACTCACAAACCCCCCTGCTATCCCCCCCCCCCCCCCCCCCCCCACGCACTAGCACTCTCCACACTCATACACACACACATTTGCTCACACGACTCACCCAAAAAATCTCACAAACACACACAGACACACTAACGCATACACGCACACACACAGACACATGCACGCAAGAATTACACACATGCACACAAAAATAAAACGTACACACACATACATGGACTCACACAGTGTACAGCTTGCAACCATCAAGTATTCCTAAATACTAACAAGTATTCCCTCACAAAATGCACGTACAAAAATGTAAACACACACACATAAACACACAGTGATAGATGGACACATGAGAGGGAGAGAGAGATGAGAGACCCTGCTCTCTAAGTATTTTTTTTGGCTAAGCTGAATGTTTCCTTGGCTGCCATCGTGAGAGAGACAGATGGGCAGACAGTCAGGCAGACACTCAGGACAGGACAGTCAGGACAACAGGCGAAACGTTGAGTTTTCAATATGTAATTGATGTGTTTGAGGAATGACGTTGATCGCAATTCATATGATTCACTAAGTCGTGCTGGAATTTAGTATTGATTAACTAATGAAAGCCATTAAAGAGAGACAGAGTGTTAGTTTTAGCATGCAAAACACCTCAAGAACTATAAATCAGTGTTTATTAATAAATAAATACAGTGAACACATCTACAATGTTATGAAAGAAACGAGGGAAGAAAGTAAGCAACAAAGAAAGAAAGAATGAAAGAAGGCAAGAAGGATAAAGAAAGAAACTCACTAATGCTACGATGCTGTAAGTTGGCTCAAAGGACTGGTTAAAGGGGTGTCAATCTTACAAATCAAACGGGAGGTTCAGCATCATCTACAGGTTGACCGAGGGTAATTGCAATTGTTACATCTGGTTTAATGTCATTATTTTGGCATTTAGCTATTACAAATGACAGTGAGTTTGTGGGACCAGGTAGTGGGTACTCATTACATTTACATTTACATTTAGGGCATTTAGCAGACGCTTTCATCCAAAGCGACTTACAATAAGTGCATTTGTTACTCATGTTGCATTGTGGGTATTGTGGAGAGAACCCTGTAACATGAGTGAGGCATCAGAGGTCCCATTTGACTGTTGGTTAGGCCCTGATTTACTGTTGATCTGGGGTCTTGGGGAGACCTTCACAGCATCGCCAAACGATTGCATATTCAAGCAATAAATTGCAATTCACAACAACATCATGAAACAGTCATCGCTGTCTGGGTGAAGGAAGGTTTCATGACTTGAGTATCAACTCCTCTGCTCGTCCCCAGATCCACACCTCCCTGATCAACGGGCGGCCCAGCGCCGAGGACCCCTCCC
>NC_136949.1:14009556-14054556 GCF_949987615.1 Pollachius pollachius | reverse complement strand
CCTCCAGTTGCCATTCTACTCATTTATAATACTTACTTGATCGTCAATGTGCAAAAGAAAAGCACTAAATCCTCATCGTCTACGTTTAACACTAACTCTCCCCAAACAACTCCATCTGTTTGTGTGTGTATGTGTGTGTTTGTCTCTCTGTATCTGTGCATATGTTCGCCTGCGTTTACGCTATCACATACCTCCCCGTATGCTCATACACAGAAATTCAGCTGCGAGTGTGAACACAATACCTGTGGCGAGAGCTGTGATCGCTGTTGCCCTGGTTACCAACAACAACCCTGGATGGCTGGGACCTTCCTCACCCGCCATGTCTGTGAGAGTAAGAAACAGCTAAATATAGTCAAAAAAATCCCAGATAACCCCCCATGAAACCACTCCGTTCACCCAGGAACGCCCTCAGAGCAGCAGGTGAGTCAATGGTCCACCGCGGTCTGAGCCCTTATCATACTGTGTGTCTCCTGTCCAGAGTGCAACTGCCACGGTCAGGCCGACGACTGCTACTTCAACCAGACGGTGGCCGACCTGTCGCTCAGCCTGGACGCCA
Organism: Pollachius pollachius; assembly: GCF_949987615.1. Lineage (NCBI taxonomy): Eukaryota > Metazoa > Chordata > Actinopteri > Gadiformes > Gadidae > Pollachius > Pollachius pollachius. Next base: position 14,054,000 of record NC_136949.1, on the reverse strand, counting down.
CGGGCCAGCGCAGAGGGGGGGGAGTCTGCGTCGGCTGCCGCCACAACACTTCGGGCGTCAACTGTGAGAGCTGCAGCGCCGGCTTCTACAGGCCACAAGGGGTAGGTCGCCTCCCGTCTTCTGGTTTAGTTGGGTGAGTCCAATCTAATGGTTTAGTTGGGTGGGTGGGTCCCATCTACTGGTTAAGCTAGGTGGGTGGCTCCAAGCTACTGGTTTAGTTGGTTGGGTCCCATCTACTGGTTTAGCTAGGTGGGTGGCTCCAATCTACTGGTTCAGTTGGGTGTGTCCAAACTACTGGTTAAGTGGGGTCGGTGGACCGAACTACTGGTTTAGCCCTTTCCTGGTTCACGTCCTACCTGATGAATCGCACTTATCAGGTAACATGGAATGGCTCCTTGTCCAAACCTTGCACGCTTGATACAGGTGTCCCTCAAGGCTCGGTACTGGGGCCTCTTCTGTTCTCCCTCTACACCAGATCTCTGGGCTCTGTAATTACATCCCACGGCTTTTCCTATCACTGCTATGCTGACGACACTCAGCTATTTCTCTCCTTTCCCTCATCTGACAAAGCCCTGATTGCAACACGCATATCTGAATGTCTGGCAGAAGTCAGCACCTGGACAACTGCCCATCACCTGAGGCTTAACCTCAACAAGACTGAGCTCCTCCTAATACCAGGGAAAGATTGCCCACACATGGACTTACTGGTCACTGTTGAGAACATCACTGTATCTCCTTCTCCAACTGCCAAAAACCTTGGTGTAGTGTTGGACAGTCAGTTATGCTGCACCGCAAACATCACTGCGGTGGCCCGATCCTGCAGATTTGCACTTTACAACATCCGCAGGATCCGGCCCTTCCTCACAAGGGAAGCAGCTCAGCTTCTAGTCCAATCACTGGTCATCTCCCGCCTCGACTACTGCAACTCGCTCCTGGCTGGACTCCCTGCCTCTGCGATTAAACCCTTGCAGCGCATCCAGAATGCGGCAGCGCGCCTCGTGTTCAACCTACCAAAGTTCTCACATGTAACCCCCCTTTTCCGAGACCTCCACTGGCTCCCTGTAATAGCTCGCATCAGATTCAAGATGATGGTACTGGCATACAAGGCAGTCGATGGAACTGCCCCTGCCTACCTCCAAGCATTAGTAAAGCCACACACCCCAGCTCTATCCCTCCGCTCAACTACCTCAGCTGGACGTCTGGTACCGCCATCGCTAAGAGCAAGCAAAGGTCGATCAGCAAAGTCACAACTTTTCTCTGTTTTGGGACCTCAGTGGTGGAACGAGCTCCCTACCGATGTCAGGACCGCAGAGTCGCTCACCAGCTTCCGCAAAAGACTCAAAACTCACCTGTTCAGAGTTCATCTCGACTCTGCATAGAAACCAATGCACAGCCACCATTGAATGTTGTACGTCCTGGCACTTGTACATTGAACTTATTCAAGGTACTTAATTGTGTAGCATCTACAGTAGCTGCTATCGCTGCTTTACACGGGGAATGGGTTAGCCTAGCGATTGTAATACTTGCACTTGGTTCTATGAACGTCTTTACTGTACCGACAGCGATATATTGTTTCACTTCTTATGACAAATGTACTTATTGTAACAAATGCACTTATTGTAAGTCGCTTTTGATAAAAGCGTCTGCTAAATGCCCTAAATGTAAATGTAAATGTAAATGTAGTTGACTGGGTGGGTCCGAGCTACTGGTTTAGTTGGGTGGGTCCAATCTACTGGTTTAATTGGGTGGGTTGCTGCTTTTCTGGCTAAAGCACCAATGGGCTGAGGTGTCCGTGTGTTCTGCCCGTGCAGGTGAGCCCTGAGGACCAGGAGCCCTGCCGCCCCTGCCTCTGTCACCCTGACGGTTCCACCAGCCAATCATGTGTCTCCGACGATAGCCCGGCCACAACCAGTATGTATTCTCCACCTATCGCTGTCTTTGCTTTTAACCTGTACAGACAACTGTTATGCTACGTTAGATAGATCCATCAGAACCGGTCGTGTCACGAGTATAGGCGACTATTTTTTATTTATATAGCGTCAATGTCTTGACTCAATGTCATGCCATTGAATGAATGTAATTCTCTTGTGGGTTTCTCCTCCTGGCTGCATGCGACCGGGACACGCACTAGCACTCCTTAATCAATGCATATGAACCTCTCACCTCTCGATGTGCACCCTGGTCATGCTGTCCTGCAGCTCGGTTTAGTAATGGAACCGCGGTGCACCTGAAGGAAGGGGGAGGTTGGGGGAGTTTAACCTCATTAGAAGGCTGTGTTATTAATGATGCCTCATCAGCGCTATTTTAATATTAGAGGGTGATTTCCCTCTTTGTTTACCAATAGAGGTGACTACAAGGGGAGGCCTGTTTTAGTTATTCCCTCCACTTCATAGAGACACTGAATCCATATCAATGTCTGTACTTTTATCGTTGTCTGTGTGTGTGTGTGGGGGGGGGGTCTGTGTGTGTGGTGTGTGTGTGTGTGTATGTGTGTTTGTGTGTGTGTGTGTGTGCGTGTGTGTGTGTGTGTGTGTGTGTGTGTGTGTGATTGACAGCTATGCCAGCAGGGTCGTGCCCGTGTAAGGAGGGTTTCGAAGGTCTACAATGTGACAGGTGAGACACACACGGACACACACACACACACACACACACACACACACACACACACAGATAGATGGAGATATTTTTTGACAGGTGAGCAAAACCTTTCAGCTGTTGTCTGTTCCAATTAGTGTATGTGGAGTTGCCGCAAAGTTTCTATTATGGTGGGGGACATTTTCAACACCTTCAATCAATAAAACATTCATATTTTTATGTACAATTAACCTCTTGGTCCAGACGTTCACAAAACAAGTGACTGGATCACCCAAACTGCTATGGCCTAAGATTAGATTAGATTGTTATTTAATAGGGCTTTAAGCCTATGACATTTCTGTTAATTAGGTTGATTTATTTCCTTTTCTATGTTCAGAGGTGCTTTGATCTATTTTCCTATGATTTATTTTATTTTATTGTAAAATATATTAACACACAATAATTGTGAAAAGCTTTGAAATATAACAGTGGAACGTGATTCAATACAAGAATAGAATATCCTTCCAGACTAACATTTCATACAATCAAAATACCAATACAATCTAATTATATAATACAAAAAGCCCAATAATACAGACAAATAAAGAATAAAAAACACTAAATCCTGACAATAAAGGTCTTCACACGGCCATGCTTTGATAGTATCCCTGAGATTGATCAATGATTTGGAATGCCCACACACAGACACACACACACACACACACACACACACACATTCTAATCGCATTCCAACATTCCAATCGCTTTCACACATTCACTATCTGATAAATAGTGAAAAAGTGCATGGTTTTAACCTTTATCTCCAGCCGTGGTCAATAAAGCGCTGGTGGATAATGTCCTTACAAGGTCATTGTGCGGAACGTCAGCATAGAAGTTAGTGTTCCTCTGTGGAGTGTGGCGGTTTGGGGTTGGAGGGCGGGGGGCATGTTTCTTTACCGTCCATGAGAGGGATTCGGTTAAGCAGACCACCCATCCATTAAATATATAAAGGCCCTCAATTGCCACATTACACTCAGTCTAATTAAGAAGTTGTTTCTTTGGGAATCTTTCTGAGGCACACGCACATACGAACCCACACACACACGCACACACATAAAAACACACACACACACACACACACACACACACACACACACACACACACACACATACGCATGCCTGAATCCAGTATCAAATACACACACACACACGTACAAAACAACACATACGTACACACATATCTGCAAGCATTCAGCCACACAATCACCCAAACAAACACACACACACACATACAGAGACACACTCACACATATGCATACATGCGGTAACAAACGCACACACAATTATCTGTAAACCCGAAGGTTATTACATTTCCTAGGTACTAGCTCAAGGCCATATTGAACAGAAAAGCAATGTAACATTGGTGGTAGCAGCAGCATGCCCTTATTTTGTTATTAACAATAATAATAATACTAATAATGTAATGGAAAAATGGAAAATAGAAAACGTTAATAACATTAACCAACATGCTCACCAGGGCTGTAAGTCTAGTGATTGGTCTCCTCAAGACCATTATCACTGTGGTGTGTGTCTGTGTCTGTCCAGGTGTGCGTATGGCTACAAGGGCTTCCCATCCTGTGAGCGCTGTGCCTGCAGTATTGAGGGAAGCACCAACAATGACCCGTGTAGAACTCCCTGTTACTGCAAGGTATGCACACACTCATGCATTAGTATACACACACACACACACACACACACACACACACACACACACACACACACACACACACACAGCCACAGCCATACACACACACACACACACACACACACACACACACATACACACACACAAGCACACACACACACACACACACACACACACACACACACACACACACACAGCCACAGGCATACACACAGTATACAAACAGTAATCCTTGACACCATTACCCTCTAGACATTAGCACGGCAATAACATGCCTAGTGCTTATATCACTTTTAACACAGCACATAAACCTTGTTGCTTGTGTGTGTGTGTGTGTGTGTGTGTGTGTGTGTGTGTGTGTGTGTATGTGTGTGTTCGCCCTGCAGGAGAATGTGGAAGGGGAGAACTGTGACCGCTGTAAACTGGGATTTTACAACCTGCGCCGCGACAATCGCCGGGGCTGTGAGAAGTGTTCCTGTATGGGCGTGGCCAGCCAATGCTCCGCCTCTCCCTTGGCCTATCAGAATGTAAGATCCCACGACATGAGCCAACTCAGTGAAATAGTTATCGTAGTCTAAGAGGGCTGCATATCCTTCATTCAGATCATATCTAAGGGAGGTTGGGTAAGACCTCTTAGCCGTAAGATCTCAAATTGACCAGGAAAAACTCCTGGTTCATTTAAGGCAGTATGAAGAAATTTTGACAACGAACACATACGAAAAACCTTCCCTTCCCGCTTTCCAGTTTAATATAGTTAAGGAATTTTCAACCATTTTGTTAGTAACAACCGGGGTACAAATAGTTAAATTAAAAAAATAATAATGTAATCTAAATTCCAAAGATAAATAGAGAGATTTTCAGGGGGAACAAACGGAAACATAAAACAAGATCAGAAGGAATTTGTGGAAGTGAGACATTATGAATGGAGAAAAAGAGCAATGGCAAAGGTCACAGAGGTCCGGTCATTAAGAGGAAGGAAGGAAGGAAGGAAGGAAGGAAGTACGACATCAGCAGTAGGTTGAGGAGGACGCCCAGGACACGAGGAGGACGACGGTGAAGAGGTGGGGACGGAAGTTGAGGAGGAGGACAACGATGAAGAGGAGAGTAAGGAGTGGATAGAGGAGGCCGAGGATTCTGAAGAGGAGGAAGAGGAAGAGGAGGAGGAAGAGGTTATTACCTCTTCCTCCTCCTCTGCTGGGACCGAAATGGAGGAGACAGGTCAGAAGGCAGGAGCGGGGGTAAGACAAGGGGAAGGAAGAGGAGCCGCAGGAGGAGACAGAGTGGTGCTCTAACTGACAGCACTGCGGGAGAGAGGTTGGGGGGTGAGACTGTGACAGCCTTGACAGCTCCGATTTAGATACTGATAGCGTGTGTGCGCCTCTGTGTGAGTTTCCTTTTTGTGTGTGTGAGACAGGCGAACACGCGATCTGTTGTGTCGCAATTAACCTGACCTTGGCTTCCATTTTCAAGTAGACGCATGCACGTGTGTGTGTGTGTGTGTGTGTGTGTGTGTGTGTGTGTGTGTGTGTGTGTGTGTGTGTGTGTCTGTGTGTGTTTCAAACACAACATGTATGTTGTGCATGTTGCGTTGAAACGTTCACACATGCACACACATATGACATTCACACTATGCACATATGCACACACACACATGCACCCACACACAGAAACAAGCACACCATGCATGTTGTGTGTCTATATTCCAAAATCTCTCTGTTGAATTCTCTGCTAACTGTGTTGGTGGAAATGACTGTCATCATCATAAAACTGGATTAGGAAAATTTCATCTTTTATTCCACACTGTGTTGAACCAATGATAGGATGGGCTCACTACACAGAGATTGATTTTCAAGCTTATACTGTAGATAAAAATATTAATTGATCAGATAAGACTGTCGTGAAGTGAGTTGCTAGTTGTATTTTTATCTGTGTTTTTAAAGGAGACATACCAGTTAATCCTGTCTCAATCCACACACCCATCCATCCATTATCCAGCCATTCATCCATCCATCCATCCATCAATCCATTATCCATCAATTCATCCATCAATCCATTATCCAGCCATTCATCCATCCATCCATCCATCAATCCATTATCCATCAATTCATCCATCAATCCATTATCCATCAATTCATCCATCAATCCATTATCCATCAATTTATCCATCCATCCATCCATCAATTCATCCATCCATCCATCCATCAATTCATCCATCCATCCATCCATTAATTCATCCATCCATCTATCTTTCCATATTCAGTCCATTCCCTCAGTTCCCGTTTGGTGGAGCCTATGCCCTTTGTTCTATGGGCGTGAGGAGGGGACGGACCAATAATACAACAGCCTATCACTAGTCCCACTTTGGGGGACACGCAGATACTGGGGCCAACAGGCAACCTCCGCCCACACAAGTAGGGACACCGAGCATGTATCTCTGAAGCAAGTGAAGGAGGGGAGCCCGGCCACGGCCCCAACCAGACGCTCCCCTGCTCATCTACACCTCCAACGAACACAGTTCTGTGAACGGCAAAAAGCAAACACAACCTTGATTGAATGCTCAATCAAGGGCCAAAATCACAAGACATGTCAAAGGGGTGATTGCGATGCTGACAGCACTTATTGCATTGGGATGACACTGATGTTCTGGGCTGCGCTCTGTTGTGATGTTCATTCATGGTTCATCAGTCGGAGGGCTGAGGCAGTGAGAGTTGGGTGGTGAGGTGCAAGAGGTGGAGCAGGAATTGCGGATGTAGAAGTTCAAAATATTTGCATTCCCCCTTTGGGATACATGCACACACACACACACACACAGACACAAAACACACACACAGACACACACACAGACAGACAGTCACACACACATACACAGACACACACACACACACACACACACACACACACACACTTGCAATCTCATTTAATTGCAGCGCAATCTAAAGTTGTATTCAAAGCTGACTAGGCTGTATTATTATCATACGGTCTTATAGCACATGATATGAAATGATAATATCCCATTCATTTTCTATGAGGACATTGGCGAGGCGCCCACACGGTGCCTGATAGACGTGTCTGGTGAGCAGCGCAGGTCTACTGGAGTAGAATTTGCATAAAGTACACTCGATTCAACCTTATGCAAATATACAGATACGCAACGAACTGAGAAACCCGTTCACCAATGAAAACGAGTGCCAACTAGTTGATGCTAGATGCTAGGTGGTTCAAATGATACGTGAACTAAGATTCAGGAACTGCATTCGCTATATAATTCAGGAGACATTTGTAGGATTCCTTGTTTTAATAATTACATTAAATGTAATACAAATGATACATTTTCATTCTAATCCCAAAACGTAAAGCTTTAACCTCTGTCTCCGCCTGTTCTCTGATTGGCTGGCCGTCACCCAGGAGAGCTCTCTGGAGGGCTGGCAGCTGATTGGAGAGACAGGACGGACAGTGATGTCTGTCAGCAGGACCACGCCCCGTCTTCACAGCATCCGCCATTCAGAGGTGGAAGGGAGTCTTGGCTCCTCCTACTATTGGAGTGCTCCTGGAGTGTTCCTGGGGAACAAGGTGAGGCACTGGGATTGTCACACACACACACACTCACACATACACACACACACACACACGCACACACATACACACACACACACGCATTGTCAAGTATTTACATGCTAGGAAGGCAGGTAGGAGCAGGTCATACCACACACACATCTCAAGGTCGTCAGACTGTGACCTCAGGACCCTTCAAGGGTGGTCTCGCCAGCCTGGAAACGGGGGCCTTCAAAACTAGGCCCCTGTTTCCCTCCTCGGCTGTTCATTTTCTGCCTATTTCCATAATTGAATTTGTACTTGTCGCCTCAAGTTTCCCCCCCCCACCACAAACAAACACACACATAAACACACACTCCTCTGCCAATCTCTCTATCTCTCTCCCTCTCCCTATCTCTCTCCTCTCTCTCTCTCTCTCTCTCTCTCTCTCTCTCTCTCTCTCTCTCTCAATCTCTATCTCTCTCTCTCTCTCTAACTCTCTCTCTCTCTCTCTCTCTCTCTCCATCCCCCTGGCCATTGTCACTCCTTCTCGCTCGCTCGCAGAGTAAACTGTTTTGCGCCTGTTGCACCACCATCATCAACAATTTTCCTCTTCATAGTGGTTGTGGCGTGCACAGGAAAACATGCGTAGGTACCCCCCCCCCAGACACACACACACACACACACACACTAAATGACATTACATTAGTTGTGTTCTCACACACTCCCAGGCCTGTATAAGTCAGTTAATGATGTGTTTTGGAGGCATTAGGAGACTGCAGAGCAGAACAGTATGCCTCAAGACCTTGGAAACAAACAAATTACTCTGTGTGTGGTGTGTGTCTGTGTGTGTGTGTGCTCTTTGTGTGTGTGTGCTCTGTGTGTGCACGCATGTCTGCGTGTTAGAAAGAGTCTACAGCCGCTGACGTATGAACGCGTTATTGAGTTAAATTATATGTGTCTTCCATTCCGTGTTTTTTTCTTGGATGTACAGCCACGTGTAATTACACACACGTGCGCACACAGCTGCACATATGCAAACAAAACAAGAGAGTGTGTCAGTGTAGGGTTTAGTCATAAACTCATTTGATGTCTGCGTTTGTTTGTGTGTGTGTGTGTGTTTGTGTGTGCATGTGTGTGTGTACATTATTGTTCACGTTGTTCGTGCACGACTCCACGAGTAGGAGAACGCTCATGGGCCTACCGCAGCGTGGTGCGGATGCTCGTTGGTCCAGAAGCTTCTTCAGCCCGTGCTCATTCGCTGGGTCATTACCTTGTTGTGCTGCATTGACTGCTCACTCACAAGAATAACTGGAGAGGCGAACGCGTCGCCAAGGAGTTCACTGCTTAAACAACATTTATTCAGTGTTATCAGGTTTATTGACAGTGACAGCGGGCAGGGATGATTACCGAGGTAGGGTAAGACTGAGGGTTTTATTTGGGAGACCAGAAAGGTAGCATGAGCAGAGAGGCGGGGGGGAGGGAGAGAGAGAGAGAAAGAGGGAGAGTGAGTGAGAGAGAGAGAGAGAGAGAGAGAGAGAGAGAGAGAGAGAGAGAGAGAGGAGAGAGGAAGAGAGAGAGGGAGAGAGAGAGAGACAGAGAAAAAAAAAAAAATCACAGTTACAAAGGTCATTGGCCGATAAATGCAACCGTTTGTTAAAGAAATATAGTGTCTGGGTCTTAATGAAGTGGGATGTGTCGGTAAAAAGCACATTTTGAAGATCGCTTTGTTGCTCTCTTCATTTTTAATCGCTGAGCGGGGAGTCAGCAACCCTGATCCAAACTCACAGCCCTGAGACACCAGCGCTCTGAGGAACAGGGACCGCCATAAAAAATAATTGCAAATGTACCCATAACTTTTTTTACGTTTATTACTCATAGATTACTATCATCATAAAAGTAGTAATATCTCAGGAGTGACTTTGAAGATCCTTTTTGTTTTCTCACTTTCTGATTTTTTTTGTGTGTTTTCCAAATCAGACCCCAGGGCATTACAAGGTATTGCCCCTCACTGTCATTTGAACAGGTGCCAAAGATAGCGGTTAATATTAAAATGTTATTACTTATTCCTTCATTCCTTCATTTGGTCAATGAGTCATCTGTTTATTTGTTATTTAATTTATTTGTTCATTCATTCATTATTTTATTTTTTGGTTGGTTCAAAGGTGCCGGTAAAAACCGCATTCTGATGCCTGACATCTTTCAGTGGAAATCTGATGTCTCTAGTGAGTAGAGAGATGGAGAGAGAGAGAAAGACAGAGAGAAAGAGATAGGGAGAGAGAGAGAGCGAGAGAGAGAGAGAGAGAGAGAGAGAGAGAGCGAGAGAGAGACAGACAAAGAGACAGAAAAAGAGCCAGAGAGATAGAGTAAACTCGCATCGTTCACACGTCAGTTCCAGAGTGTGTGTGTGCTCTTATTTGCTGTTGTGTGTGTAATCCTGTGTTTATAAAAGCAAGATTAATGTTGCCATTCATTATCCTATCTTCCATTGCTTAGTATTGATTCACTACCCTTATCATTTCACCCCCCACCACATCAGATGCCCCCTACCCCCAGCCCTTTCAAGATATACGAACTAGGCTCTCAACAAGCACACATGAAATGGCTACATTGACCACAAAGTATAAAAGACACACTTATATTCCATCAATAAGAATGTTGATGTAGTTGATCGAATGAGTGTAGAAGTCAAGGCGGACATCACATGATACAGGACCCCTCCCCCTCCTGTGTGGGACAGCAAATCACCTTTCTAGTTGGTGATTTGAATTGTTCAGAATATTTGAACAATTCAGAATATCTCATGAATGGCAATATCATGACATGTTTCTGATTGTATTGTCACGTGTGTTTCTGATTGCGGTGACACCAAGCAAAATCGTTTTTTGACCCTTATCCATAGCAAAGTCCAGGTTCTCATCCGAAATCGATGGCTGTTCAACTGGATGACTCGAACTAGCGTAGCTCCTCTAGCTCGTGAGTGGGAGGGGCTTACCGAGTGTTGAAAGGGATTCTTGGAAACAAAGAGAGAGGTGCGGACTGGCCAGCATTTTATATTTGTAGAATACATCAGTTACAGGATCTGATTTAATTGATAACATCATTGAATTCTCTGTCGATTGGCAATAACTACAGATATGTCCAGGTTCTTTTAAGCTACAAGCTAGTTCAAATGTTAAACATTGTGACCTTAAGAGCACTTCTCGCTTTCACCAAAATCCTTGTATTTTGAATTATCTCTCAGAATCTAAAAGTAGTCGTGCTAGGAATAAATACCTGTGAAAACTTGTGTTTGCTGAGTGTTAATTGGTCAGAATGCAGACACAGGTTATGTTCCCTCAAGTTTGCTTTACCCAAGATTATGGTGATACAGCTTTTGGTTGGTAGACGGATATTTAAAATATAAGTGTCTATAGATATGTGTTTATCTGAAGTGTGATATGTGTTGGGTTTGGCAGTAAGACCCAGATGCAGAGAACAGGAGGCAGATTGCAGGATTAAATAAAATGTCTTTACTTTACTTTGAAGTAGCACAAACAAAACCGTGTTTTCCAGAAGGCCAAAGGCAGGACAAAATCAAGCGAACGTCTTTACTTTGACTTAAAAATACTTGGCATAACAGATTTTTACTGAAGGCAGAATAAAAATAGCTTCAATGGACCCTCGGAGGGAAAGTGTTGGAACAGGAAACCAAAGAATACAACAAAGACTGTATTATAACTCTGACTCAAACAGAGAGCGATAACGTTTCTGTCTTTCACGAGCGAACGCAGTGGTACAGGGATCCTTAGAGCTCTGCTGTTCACAAAAAGATTGGAGTTCTGGAATGAAACACGGTGAAACAGAAATGGCATAGGGGTTTGATTGGCTGTTGTGTGTGTGTGTGTGTGTGTGATGGACGATGGTGCAAAGATCCACGCCTGTGTTCACACAGGGCCTCAGCGGGCCGCTTGTCTGCAACGTCAGAGCCACGGTCCTTTGGGCCGCCGCTCTCTCTGCCTTTGCCCAAACTGCCTAATATATACTCTTCAGAACGACTTAACTGTAATTAATCATGATATTAATCATGTTTTTTTGGTTTGCAGCATTAGTATACACCTTAAACTTCATGGAAACACGTTGTTTGGGGATAAGGCCATGCCTGCCAAGCCATGTTCTGGAATCGCTTATAAAATCACGATTCCATTTTATTTTGTACACTGCATCCTTCAGTGGACAGCGTATCAACGTGATAAAAAATAAATGTCCCACTCCTTTTCTGTAGCGAGGGCTCTAAGGCTGCTAAAGACAATGCTACATATTATGTGTTTCTTTTATCGATTTCCAAAAGGGGGACATCGCTCTAACACGGGGCTCTCGGCACATTAATCTTTTTTTTATGAGGAGCTTCTGCGGAAATGGTGCAGGACACCTCCTTATAAAGTTTACTTTGGGACATAAGTTAGGCTAATTCCAATTCCTATGAACACAAGCACTCCCTTCCAAACAAGTGGAATTCAGGGTGTTTACAGTGAAGAGGTCCAGGAAATCAGCCTGTGGAGGAGATTCCCTCCCTGATGGAGTCTCGACGCTGGTGGTTGGTGGGGTTGCTAGGTGGAAATCCCAGGTGGAGTGTGGTCTCCACCGGACACATCTCCTACTGCGGGAGGTGGATGGAGCCCGGGTGGTGTAGGAGAACGGGGTGGAGGAGGGCTGCATTAAATCAATGGGGTGAATGTGCGTTGTAGGCTAGCGCCATGTCACTCATCGATAAGGAAGGGGAGCCTGATTGGTCCAGTATAAATGGGAGCGGGCCATGATAATGTTGGAATGTTGCCGTGCGCGATAGTGACCAAGGCAAAGGGGGGAGTTTGTAACACTTTAAAGAACAATTGAACCCAAAACCATTTTTTGTGTGTCCCTCGACGTCACGACGGAGGGACATCAGGGCGAGGTGTGTGTGGCTGTGTAAGGCTGACTTTGGCACCCGAGAGAGGGTTATGCTTCTCAGACATCGATAGCATAACGCTACGGTGTGTGGCAACTGTCATATTCAACACCGCTCATTATAACGCTCATACACAACAAAGGTACTAACTATAGCATAATGCATGTATAATTTAGAATATAGTATAATATATACATATATATGTTTATGATATACATATATTTTGTCTGGATGGTGCAGCGGTTTATTTAATGTCTGTGTCCGAGTGAGGATTCGGCATCCCGGACACCTATAGTAGTTTGTGTAGTTTGTTAGTTTGTAGTAGTTGTTAGTTTGACACCTATATAACGCTAAGTGTGTGTGTTGCGCCTTTCATATACAACATCGGCCATTATACTGCGCATACACAACGACGGTACTGCGAAAGTATCACAAAGTTGGATGGTTGGGTGGTTACCATGGTGATAACACGCTTGCTAAAACTCAAACCCAACCACGTTTTAAAATCTCATAGTGTTCGAATTCCAGCTGAAACAGTGAGGATCCCCAATCACTGAAACCAGTAAAGCTTTCCTCGACCCTTATGCATCTCAGATTCAGCACCTTGTAATATACATGACAGACGCTCACCTGCACAAACACGCACACATGAATCCAGCACGCACACACCTGCACTGCCAGTCTGTTATTATGGATTCTGTTGTGTTTTGGTCCAGTTGGAGCGAATATAATCCCACTGCCAGAGACTACACCAATATCTGTTGACGTGCATGTATGTTTGTATGTGCGTGTCTGTGTGAGGAGGGTGTGTGTGTGTCTGTTGGGGGGGGGGGGGAGTAAACGAAACTACACACCTCAAAATGAAGTCCTGTGTGTGTGTGTGTGCGTGTGTGTGTTTGAATGTGCGTCTGCGAGTTTGTGTATGTACCCTTTGAGTCGATGTGGGTTCCTGTCTCAGCGTTGTGTCAATGCATTGAATATGTGGATATATTTGAGGTTGGAGACAACATTGTTTTTCTGAGGCTCTGCTGAAAACCTGGTGTTCATTTCCTGAAGGATGCTTCATTCCCCCCCCCCATACCACCAGCACCACCACCAGCACCACCCACAGCTTCTCTCCCTCATTATCCATGTCTAATCTCTCTCCATCTATCCTGCCATATTGTCTTCCTTCTCACTCTCTCTCTCTCCACCCCCTCTCATCTCTCACTTTCACTGGGTCAACCTGGTCATTGCTGCAGGATAACAAAAGGGTTCAGATTCTGAAATGAATAGTTATTTACCAATTTTCCCAATCGAATCCCATCTAATTTCCCATCCCATCCCATCCCATCACACGTAATCCGCCTCCTTGGTCCTCGTCTCCACGTTCCAGAGGCCGCTCTTTATTCGTCTGGTTCTGATTGCCGATTCACTGCCTTCTCCCTTTCCTTTTTCCCTGTGAAGTTCTCCTTATAGCCCTGGTCCTGGCCGCTACACTCTGGTCAAACCCAACAAACCCGCCGTAAGGAAAACCAGAAGCGTACCAGGAGCACTAGTTGTAAAGGTTCTCGTTGTCCTGGGCATCCAGATGTTTTACTGGTTGTGAACATCGTACACAGTCCTTCCTATCGCTGGCCTTCGTTTAGCACGAAAGGCACCAACAACTAACGGAAGCCCTTCCTGAGGACCACCGCCCACGCCTCTGTTGACAGCCGTGGTTATCCTGTAATGACTGCGGTGTTAGATAGGTGACGATGGATGGCTGGTGAATCCCCCCACTCCAACCGGCTGGGATTAAATCCCCTCTACCTGACGCCCCCCTCACAATAGAGCTCTCCCCAGAATGGTTCCTAATAGAGTTTAATAACAGGGCTTATCCGCCTCCATGGGGACTCCCACAGGCACCCATTGTGATCAGCTAAGAGGGGGGCCATTATGTTTTGCCGATCCGCTTTGTGTGTGTGTGTGTGTGTGTGTGGGTGTGGGTGTGTGTGTGCATGTGTTTGGATGTGTGTGTGTGTGTCTGAGTGTGTTAGCATGTGTTTGTGCGTGCATACATGTGCATGTGTGCATGTGTTTGGATGTGTTGATGTGTGTGTGTGTGTGTGTGTGTGTGTGCATGTTAGAATGTGTGTGCGTGTGGGTGTACGTGTATGCGTTCGTGCATGTGTGCATGGGTTTGGATATCTGTGTGTGTGTATTGATGTATTGATGTGTGTGTGTGTGTGTGTTTGTGTGTGTATCCAGGATCACGTACGTTCGAGACACAAGATTGCGTTTTGTTTGCTTCTTGTGTTCCAGCCCCCGCTACGCCTCTCTGTCTTCCTCTCCCGTCCCGCTGTGTCAGTGCGTGCCTTCCTTCCTCCTGTTCTCCTTCGCTTTAATGTTGTTGTTGACTTTCGGAGGATGTTGTGGATGAGCCGTTGTAGGGGAAGACATCAGTCTGTGCGGCGTGTATGAAATGTGCGTGACTTCTTGCTCTTGGATTATGGTGTGTTAAATGAGTAAAATGTGCCGCCAGCAAACTGTGAGCACGACTTGTGAGTGTGTGGTCGTTGTAGGTTTGGGTGTGTCTGTGTTTGTTAGTTTGTGTGTGTGTGTGTGTGTGTGTGTGTGTGTGTGTGTGTGTGTGTGGTGTGTGTGTGTGTGTGTGTGTGTGTCTTTGACTATCCATTTGCCGTCAAAAACTGCAAATGGGGCTTTTATATTGACAGTAAAAAAAGCTCTTCCAACTATAACAAGGTGAGTGTGTGTGTGAATGTGCGTGTGCGTGTGTGTGTGTGTGTGTGTGTGTGTGCGTTTGTGTGCATGTAGATGTCCTTTTTTCACTCAGGTGTGAAATCGCTGATTCCTTCTCCGCTGTTTGAAAAACGGAGAGTAATGATGCAGATTGATCATAGTTTATAGAGGCATTACGACCACATCTTCCCCTCTTCCCCCCCCCTCTCTCTGTGTTTGATGGTGGTGTTATTATCAGCCCCGCTCATTCAGGTTACGACAGAATAATGAATTTCCAACCGCAGAATGCCAACGCAGCATTTCCACTTGATCTCCTGCTCCTCCCTCGGAAGAAGAAATAGAAAAAGAAGAAGGAAAAAGGAAGAGAAAAAAACACAATGTTCTCGCTTTTTTTTTTCTTTCAAACAGCAGAAGAACCAGTTCCCTCGGAACTATCTTTTACCGCAGAAAGATTGAAATTTAATGTGAATAGCGGCACAAACTACAGTATGTGGAATAAATCGCTTTGCTACCTAACTGCTGACGATACAAACCCTGATTGTTGGCGGTGCTGAGGCTGTGGTAGAGGATGGTGATTCATGAAGAGGGTCATAATGATGATGATCATGATGATTATTGTTGTTATTATTATTCATTTATTTTCTACAGTCACTGAGAAGCCGTTTGCCCTGTTCTGTAAAAAGCACCTCATTCTCAATTGCGGGGCACGTATACAATTAACCGCGATATGCATTCACACACAAAAAGTCACCCCAAGTGTCATTCACCACTTGTAATGATATCTGAGTCATGGTTTTTCTGAAAAAAAAAAAAAACTAGGAAATTGCCCAGTGGTTTTGCCCGTTTAATTGGCCATTAGCAGATAGTTGCCATGGCGGCGGCTCCAGGGGCACCTCTCTCGTCACTGTCTAGTTTTTTTAACCGTGCGTGACCGCCGGCCTGACCACACAGGGAGAGCACACTGATGGGAGCAGTGAATTAAGCATTTGGTCTTAAAGTGGTGTTGGTGTTGACGTTTAAGAATACCAGCACGATGCTTCCCTCACTTTCTAAAGTTCTGGAAAGGTTTATCACCTCCAACTGCCTAAAGCTCTCTCTTCACATGCTCCACTCGTTCATGTTGGTTAAAGTAATGTAGGTTTTATTTTTAATCAGGTTATTCTTCTCTATTTATGTTTATGTTTACTACCTGAGTTTCCCGTCTTATCTATAACTTTTCTCAAGGTGTGTGTGTGTGTGTGTGGGTGTGTTTGTGTGTGTGTGTGTGTGTGTGTATGGCTGTGTGTGTGTGTGTGTGTGTGTGTGTCTTTGTATTTTTTACTTAAGTTATGTACTGCAGAACACTTAAATTGCATTTTCTCCCCATCCCTCTCTTTCTCTGTACTTCCAGCTCGCAGCGTACGGAGGGAACCTGGTCTACACTGTGTCTTATGTCACAAACCAACAAGATCCCAGCAAAATCAGAGTCACTTCCCAGCCAGATCTGATCATAGAGGTAAGGCAGCCTACACACAAATACACACACACAAAAACACACAGACTCATAAATACACAGACAGAGAACCTTATAAGGCTGAGATCAGATAGCTGCTGATATTCTATGTCGCATACACAAACATATGTTAGCCAGTTCATGCAAACATTTTGGCATATGATCCCCTACCAACGCAAACACACACACACACACACACACACACACACACACACACACACACACACACAAACACACACACGCAAAAGCTTACAAACACACAGAAACATATACTAACACACACCATAGCTAGTCAGAATGCGCGTGCATTCCTGTATTTAAATGTGCAGGTTGTAGGATTTAGTGGCATCTAGCGGTGAGGTTGCATATTGCAACCAACTTAATCTTGCAGCCCTCCTCCCTCCCTTTCCAAGAACGTAGGGGAAGATTCGCTGGCCTGCACTGGCCTGGCCTGCACTTATTTTCAATAATTATTGACTAATTATAAGATACTTATGAAAATAATCTTACATTCATGACACATTCCTTCCACTAAATAGAATACCACTGAATTATAACCACTACACCTTTAAATATGATGCACCCACACACAAACAATACACACTTAACAAACACACCCATACGCAAACCACACGTGAAGCGGATCCATATTGGGGTTCTGTACAAAGATGAATGTGTTTCAAACCCCATGCATCACACAGGGACCCACAGAGACACAGAGACACAGAGAGACAAACAGACACACAGAGACACAAACACACAGAGACACACATAAACAGAGACACACAGAGACACACAGAGACACAAACACACAGAGACACAAAGAGACACAAACACACAGAGACACAAATAAACAGAGACACACAGAGACACACACAGACACAAACACACAGAGACACAAATAAACAGAGACAAACAGAGACACACAGACACACAAACACACAGAGACACACAGAGACACAAACACACAGAGACACAAATAAACAGAGACACAAAGAGACACAGAGAGACAAGCAGAGACACACAGAGACACAAACAGACAGAGACACAAATAAACAGAGACACACAGAGACACAAACAAACAGAGACACAAATAAACATAGACACACAGGGACACAAACAGACAGAGACACAAATAAACCGAAACACACAGACACACACAGAGACACAGAGACACACAGAGACACAAACACACAGAGACACAAATAAACAGAAACACACAGACACACACAGAGACACAAACACACAGAGACACAAATAAACAGAGACACACAGACACACACAGAGACACAAACAAACAGAGACACAAACACACAGAGACACAAATAAACGGAGACACACAGAGACACACAGAGACACAAACAGACAGAGACACAAATAAACAGAAACACACAGACACACACAGAGACACAAACACACAGAGACACAAATAAACAGAAACACACAGACACACACAGAGACACAGAGACACACAGAGACACACAGACACACAGACACACACAGAGACACAAACAAACAGAGACACAAACACACAGAGACACAAATAAACGGAGACACACAGAGACACACAGAGACACAAACAGACAGAGACACAAATAAACAGAAACACACAGACACACACAGAGACACAAACACACAGAGACACAAATAAACAGAAACACACAGACACACACAGAGACACAGAGACACACAGAGACACACAGACACACACAGACACAGAGACACAAAGACACACACAGACACACACACAGACACAGACACACACAGACACACACACAGACACAGAGACACACACAGACACAGAGACACACACAACAATATTTTGTCTCTCTTTCATGTCAGTGGAACATGATGGTCACAACTATGCCTCATGTTAGACATGTGTTGATTAAAATTGACGTTAAATATGGCGATTAAGCTTTCAATACGCCATAATTCATTATTACATCTCATTTGACTAAAAAATATTTAATAATCGTCTGTATTGATTTCATAGGTAAATAAATAGTGCACATTGTATCAATTTTTTTGCCACACTGAACATCAAGAAGAACTGAAGTAGGCATACAATAAGACCATCTATACGCTGAAATCTGAGAACTGAAAGCAGACAAAACATGGTGACCTAAGTGAAAAATAATGGTTAGTCTACAGTGGATAGTGGCTGCATTAAACACCCGATATAGCCTAGGTCCCGATAGTGCAGTGAAGTGATTGCACAGCGCGGACGATAGAAAGATCATTAATGGACTGCTGTGGTCTGACTTTGGGGTCCGTTGATTGGGTGAAGAAGGTTCATAAGGAGGAGTATAGAGGAGTATATTTAAATGTTGTCCAAACGTAAATGGCCGTTCATGTTGTAAAAAAGCTGTAGAAAACTGTGTCTTTAACGCTGTTGTAGAGCTGAGGTAAAGTGGTGCAGAAGACTGCGTTTTGAACCCCTAAACCTGCACATTTAGATGAGGCATTATGAGAGCTTAACACCCCATTCACGTTGATTTTGATCAATACAATGAGGGATAGTTGTAACCCTCTTGGTCTACCATATGTGTGTTCATGTGTATTCCAAGCATTATTTATCTTTGCTTTTTTTTATCGAACTCGGACCACTTAATAAAGCAGGGGCTGAGAGTGCTGAAACCACATACACACACACACACATGCACACACAAACACACTGACGGCAAAAGAATTGCTGAGGCCGGTGATAAAAGATGCAGATATAGACTCTCTTTATGCTTGTCGGCGTAATAAGGGGGATGCTGTGTGATGAATGACAGCAATAATCAAGGCAGCAAACGCTATTAGGTAGCTGTTTTTTCCGTTTAAATCACACCAAACTCTGTGTCCTGTGTGTGTCCCGAATGCTAATGTGTGTCTATTGTCCCCTGTATGTGTGCGTGTGTGTCTGTGTGTGTGCGCCTGTGTGTGTCTGTGCGCACGCACGTGTGTGTGTGTGTGTGTGTGTGTGTTGTTTGGGAGTCTTTCCCACTTTATGCTGCAGCTGCAGAAATGATCCCTCATAATTTGCCAAACAGTGAATCCCATAATACAACATAAAGGAAGACTATTAAACAAATTTAATTTGGCTTTAATCAGAGACAGATTTGTTTTGTGATGGGTCAGTCTCGCACACTTGTGGTTGAGTGGGCAGTATATTTCAAAAGAACACCAGCACACACAAGCCCTAATCCTGGTCCCATTAACACTTTAGCAGTTAGTAGAACTCTCATCTGATTAACTCACAAGAGTACAGAGAATATAAATTAATAATTAATAACATAATCATTTAATTATTCAATCAATAACTCATTAAATAATTAATTGTTTTATTTTATTTATGAAAACAACAAATCTATTATTATTCTTACTATTTTTTTTGTTATCATTATTGTTATTAATTATTAACTTGATTTATTGAACCATATAATATCAACCTGGCCCAGGCCATCAGCCTTAGGACTCCCTAGATTGACCCCAGAAATACTCTCCCCAGCCCTCTAGCAATCAATAACTTTATAGGGGGCGCTGGAACTCTCTGTTCAGCCCCTGTATGTGTATTTATCTATTTGTTAACTGTTTTCATATCAGGTGGACCACCTGATATGAAAACAGTTAACAAATAGACAGGTCTCGATGAGGGTAGGAACCACTGGTAAAGGGTGGGAACCACTGGTATAGGGTGTATAATGTAGTGGTAGAGACGCACATCTCCTGCTTCTTTAGTGTTGCAGATCATTTTTTGCAGACGTCCTCCAGCTGCCATATACTATCATGTCTAATATTCAATCTAAATCCTAAAATCGTAGCCAGAAGTCCATATCACTGGCTACAATTTTACAATGAATATTCTTAGACAAAAGTGATCAACACATGTATATCATATCAAGTACACCAGCACATATCAGCAACAGTGCATGATTTGTAGATCAGATTCAGATCTTTCAAGGGATAAGGCCGAAGTTTGTCAGACATTCGAAAGATCAGCACGAATATGCTGAACAATTATTGCTAAATATCAAAGTTTAAAAACTTTCATCGGTTTTTTCGGAATCGACTGTTCGGTGGGAAGCTCAACTGCTAATGCAGCCAATGGTAATCGGTGTTCTAATCGTAGAGTTAAAACCTGGTTGATCTAAAAGTGCCATTCAGAGTGGCAAGGTGAGTGTAGTTAATGGTGTCTATTCTGAACATCCGCGTTTATTCGAATATTACTGATATGAGGGAGGAAGGGCAAGAGAAGAAGAAATGAGAGAGGGAGAGAGAGAGAGAGAGAGAGAGAGAGAGAGAGAGAGAGAGAGGGGGGAGGGAGAGAAAGAGCAAGAGACAGACAGATCCATGATCTGGGGTTATTTAAAGGTATTTCATCCCAAGGCCAGGAGAGGCAGAAGGCGGAGTGCAGAACAGGGGACTGGTAAAGTGTCCTTCTTCTTGTCAGTCAAAGCCACTCCAATAATTGCATTAATGAACCTCCTACACCCTCGTCATCTCTCTCTCTCTCTCTCTCTCTCTCTCTCTCTACCTCTACACCTCATACCTCCCTCTCTCCCTATATCCCTGTGGCTCTTTTCTTTTTGGCTTGCATTCAATTGACATCTTATTGTAAATTTGTTCTGTTTATTGTAGCTTTTCTTTTTAATTATAATTTTATATTTTACGTAGTTTGTCCATATGGAAATTCATTTTTTTTTGTAAACAAATCCCATTTGTAATCTTCTAAAACAAATGGTTTCATTGTCAAATGTTTTCTGGTTCTACCCTCACCTTTGACCGGGCTCTATTGAATTCCCCTCAACCCAATAACCCCATAACCCCACCTACACCCACCTCTTACCTCCCCACCGACCGCTCCTCCACCCAGATGTGCTGAGTATAGTTTAGTCAAGGAAATAATAAATGCAAATTAGATCAAAAAATGAAAAGACGAGAGAGAGATTAAATAACTCCTTTAATCCCATGGACTCTTCAGGGCCCCCTCCCTCCTTCTCTATGACTCTCTCTCTCTCTCTTTTCTCAACACTACATCTTTTTTTTTCTTGTTCTCTGTTTACCTATTCCTTTGCTCCACTCTTGTTCTCTCTCTCTCTCTCTCTCTCTCTCTCTCTCCCTCTCCCTCTCTCTCTCTCTCTCTCCTCTCTCTCTCTCTCTCTCTCTCTCTCTCTCTCTCTCTCTCACACACGCTTTCATTCTTCCCCCCCTCTCTCTCTCTCACTCACTCTCTCTCTGTCTCCCTCAATTACTTCCTTTGTCGCACACTCTTTCAATTAGCTTTCACTTAAACCTTTATTGGCGAGGCAGGCTACCCTCCACTGCCCGACACCCTTCCTCTTCCCCCCTTCTCTGCTATGTGTGTGTGTGTCTCTCTCTCTCGCCCCCCCCCCCCCCCCCTCTCTCTCCCCACCATCAGTAGTTGTCACTCCCCGTTAGTGGTTACAGACCCATCGATCGCCCGCGGCGTGCGGCTCCCTCCACCACCAGAAAACAGCCTGTCAGATACAGTAGCGTGCGGTTGCGGGGGGAACAGTTTCACTTTCAATTCCAAACCATTTAAGAAGGTCGATGGCGAGCTGCTTTTCATTACCTCATACCCGCTTAGCATTGTTCAGCCGAGCGTGTGTTGTTTTGCTTTATTATGATTTGTGTAGTCGTCGCTTTTTTTTGACGTGAAAGCGAGTTGAGGTTTGGTGAACGGTTGTTTCTAATAATGATCTCAAAGTGCGTCCGAGGGAGGTAGAGAGAGAGTGAGAACCACGTTGCATCGTGACTCTCACCCCCCCCCCCCCTCTTCTTCCCCTCAGGGTGCCGGGATCAAGATGATTGACGGTAAATACGGCCAGCCGGTGTACCCCTCCTCGCCCAGCACCAACCACGTCGCTCTCCTGCCGGAAAACTTCCTGGTTTCAGAGAACCGGCAGCCAATCAGTCGAAGGGAATTCCTGTCGGTGCTGGCCGACGTGACCGGCGTGTCTGTGCGGGCCTCCTACAGCACGGAGCCCAGTGCCGTGTACAGGTAGGACGCCTGACAATCTAACAACGTGAGGGACCGCCCCGTCTGAAGGGTCCCGGTCTCCGTCTCTGAGACCTGTGAAAAGATTCAAAGCACCGTGGAGCACTGACTGTTTTGGCGGCTCCTGCGGTACCACCAGCTGATGCCACTTTCAGTACCAATCAGAAACAATGAGTGTAATTATTATCAGTGTTTCATCTGAGATGGTGCATCTGGGTGTTTGTGTGTGTGTGTGTGTGTGTGTGTGTGTTTCTAGGTTGCATTCGTTCTCTATGGAGACATCAGATCTTCACGCCAGAGGAGAGAAGAGAGCTTCAGCTGTAGAAATCTGTGTCTGTCCACCTGGATATGCTGGCAGCTCCTGCGAGGTACACACACACACACACACACACACACACACACACACACACACACACACACACACACACACAAACACACAAGCGCACGTATGAACGCACAAATGCCGGCACGCATGCACGCACGAGCACACACACACAAACAAACACACACACATGCACACACACACACGCACACACACACACACACACACAAATGCACACACACGCACACAAACAAACACACACACACATTTACACAGACACACATACACACAAACACACGCTCACACACGCACGCACACAAACATGAACACACGCACACGCACCTACTCATACACCCACAGACACACACACATGCTCATACATCCACACACATACTCATGCAGCTACACACACACACACAGACACACCAAGCAATTTGATGGGGGTTGGGGGGATGTGTTGTTAAGTGCCTTAAGTTGACAAAAATAAAAATACAAAAATAACCTACACACACACAGGAACAGACACACGCGAGAACACACACACACACACACACACACACACACACACACAGGGCCTGTCTGAGTAGACATGCACAGCCAGCAAGGCACACCACTCAAAGCAAAATGGAAAACTAATTAGGGCTACATAGGCTAATTAATCATTTCAACACCTACCGTTTGAAGACGCACAGCCTGATGCTTTGTCAGCCTGCCGTGCTCTCTCTCTCTCTCTCTTTCTGTCTTTCTTTCTTTCTTTCTTTCTTTCTCTCTCTCTCTCTCTTTCTCTCTTTCTGTCTTTCTTTCTTTCTCTCTCTCTCTCTCTCTCTCTCTCTCTCTCTCTCTCTCTCTCTCTCTCTCTCTCTCTCTCTCTCTCTCTCTCTCTCTCTCTCTCCCTCTCTCTTCATCTCTGCCCCTCTGTGCCTCAGGGGTGTGTCGCTGGTTTCCGGAGGGTCAACGGGGCGCTGTACGGCGGGGCGTGTGAAGCCTGCCGTTGCCACGGACACTCGGCCCACTGCCACCAGGTGACGGGACAGTGTCTGGTGAGTGGAGCTCTCTGACCCCTGAATACCTTGCATTTCATTTGATTCGTGAAATAAGTGTTGAATTAATGGATGAGTATTTGCACATCTCATGTGCCACCTTTCAGTCAATGAGAAATGCTTAATGCGTGTTTAACAAAGTAAGCCCACCCTGTTATTACATCACTTTGTGTTTAATAAATTCAGTCAACCCTATTTAGAACTGATCGTAGATGAATTGAGTGTGATGCCTCATGTATCGGCACTGATTGAGTTGGATCACGAAGCACCCTTATCTTATTTCAGCTAATTCTGTCGATTGGAAATCCATGGAGAATTTAGTTTATTGGAAGGAAGCTCTGGGCTCGTCAGAATCAACACACGCACACACACACACACACACACACACACACACACACACACACACACACACACACACACACACACACAAATACACACACACAAACTCACACTTATGTGCTTTCTGACTCTATCCATACTCCATGCATTGCTGGAGGCAAATGATGTCAGTTAGAATCAAACAAATCACTAAGTCCCTCTTCCTCTCCCGCTGACTCTCATTCCCACGTATGCACGCGCACACACACACAGGCGCACACACAAACACACACACACACACCCCACCCACACACACAATCACACATGCTTGTTCGCACCATGTTCTGTTGCATTATATATGAGGGGAATGCTGAGATATAATGAGAGAGAGGAACACACACACACACACACACACACACATACGTACACACAAACAGGCACACATACACGCAAACGCACACATACACGCAAAAAAGAATATACAGAAGAACAAGACACGGAAACACTGTCTGACATCGCTGTCATGAAGACAGACTTGCCAACGGACACACACAATCAGCCACACACACATCTGCACTGATATCGACTGGCACACATGCGTTTGAAACACACACTGCCCCACAGGACTGTGTTCTCCGACTGGATGAGCATCTGTAAGAACACATGAGCCGGGGTTCAAGCCATGGCCATGCTGTGTGTGTGTGTGTGTGTGTGTGTGTGTGAGCACGTGCGTGCGTGTGTCCGCGCAAAGCCGAGCGAGGGAGTGAGACGGAGAGGGGGACAGCGTGTCAGCATCACAGTACCCTTCAGCCGCGACCGGACACTTGATCTGAGGAGGAAATGATTTTGAGAGCAGCTGACAACACACACCAGGCTCTGCCAACGCCCACCTCCACAGACACACACTCACAAAACAAACACAGTTATGGTCTCTTTACACAGTGTAAGCTCCACACCAGTATATATACTTTGATGCAGTGGAAGGACTTTTATATATAAATGGACATAGCGCCTTTGCTAAGTGACTCTTATGTAAATGTCCTGTGTGCGTCAACACATGTGCGTGAGTGGTAGTCATCCACGTTGGCCCCATGGGTGCACTTAGGTGCGAGTCGGAGAGCAAGTCGGACATTGCAAGAAGTGGAACAGGAAAATCGGATTTGAGGGGGGGGGGGGGGGGTAAATTGTTTTTCATTGGCGGCTGACATGTTCTAGAGACCTGTCTGAGCGGTGAACCCCTTGTGCCCTCGCTTCTCAAGGACTGTTCCCACCACACCGCCGGGCCCGACTGCGGCTCCTGTCTACCTGGTTACTACGGCAACGCCACCCGCGGCTCAGCTGACGACTGTCAAGCCTGCGCCTGCCCGCTCAGCCTGCCCAGCAACAAGTAGGTCGTCACGGTGGGCCGGCCCCCGCGGCCCGGGACAGTTTAATCAACAGCCTCAATCTATCACCGCGGTGACCCCCTGTCTCTGCCCGCTCGCGTTCCTCACCCCAATCTCTACCTCTCTGACCCGCCGCGTTCTGAATAATACTCCTCTGTGCGCCCCTTCTTTCATCTCTGGACGTTTCTCCACCTCACTGCTTCTCTTACTTCTCTTGCTCTCTGTTTTCCCTTCCTCTTCTCCATCTTGACCTGAGGTTTCGTAGAGAGCTCCTCTCTGACGTAGTCGGGAGCCCATGCCGCAGAAATGAACAACGATGAAACAAGCCTTTTCCACAAAGTTGGAGCCAGAGGATGAGTAAACGTTTGCCTGAGTCCGCGTTGAATCCGAACCCAATGGATCCAGTGACCTACGCTGTGGACCCTGCTTAATGTGGCGTCCTTCTGTCCACTTTAACAGCAGCTCGGCCACAAAACCAGAACAGGATGCGATACTCTCTGAGCCACATAGACACACACACACACACACACCCACACACACACACACACACACACACACACACACACACACACACACACACACACACAGACACAAACGGACACAGAGACAGACAGACACACAAACTCACACACCAACACACACACACACAAAAGGATACAGAGACGGACAGACACACACACACACACACATAGATACACACAAAAAACGGGCGCAGACACACACACATACACATACACAAACAGACACAGACACACACACACAGACATCCTAGCACACACACACAAGCAGCAGCAGCTGAGAATTTCAGCGCAGCAATGACATGTACTGTCCAAAACTCCAGGAGCTGCTAATAATAGAGAGCTAAAGAAAGAAGCAGCCTTCCCTTCTCTCTCTTCCTCTCTTCCTTTTCAATCTCCGACTCGGCATCCCGTCCTCCCTCACTCACACAAATATACACACAACCAATCCCTCGGCTTCTTTGCCAACAGTCTGCCAGTCAGTCACGCAAACACAACTACTCAAACGGGGTGTGAACTCCCCCTGCCCTACCCCGTCCATCACCTACTGCCCCGCCAAACCTGTGCCTTATCAGTCCAACAAAGGGTCATTTGACATTAATTCAGTATGCCTCCTGCCTCGGTCATGCCCAGGTCTTTGGCACCTTAAACTACCTGATCACCTCTTCCTTTTTTTACCTGCCAAATCCTTTTTCGCATTATGAGGATTAACGTAAGAAATATTTGAATCACGTCAATTAATGTCGAGTTCATGTACTGAATGATCGGAGCTGCTGACTGTCTGTCCCTCTGCTTGAGTGTTCAACGGTGTTGCAGTGGCAGTTATCTGGCCCACTTGCTCAGTTATCCATCAGTCAACAGGCTAGCAGCCCGACTAGCCTATCTGCTAGCCTTGTAGCCAGCCAGTCCGGCTGGGGCCTGGAACCCGAGCTAGGAGACCTATCTATAGTTTAATGGGGTAAAGGGAGGGCAGTGAGTGATGAGGTACTTTCTCTCTCTCTCTCTCTCTCTCGCTCTCTCTCTTTCTCTCGCTCTGTCTCTCTCTCTTTCTCTCTCTCTCTCTCTCTCTCTCTCTCTCTCTCTCTCTCTCTCTCTCTCTCTCTAGCTCTCTCTCCCCTGACCAGCCTGTGTGATTTCAGTGTGAATCGGGAGGGAGAGGAGTGTGTGTCTTATAAAGAGAAAAGTGTGTGTCAGTGGGAATAAAGTGCATTCAAATCTTTCAGAAGAAATTCTGGGAGATTATGGACTGAATTCCAAAGTGTCTTCTTGTGTGTGCAGTCAAAAAGTGAAGGGACAGAGGTGTCGTGTGTGTGTGAGAGAGTTTGAAGGGAGAAACAATGGCGCTGACTCGCTCTCTCCTCCTCTTCCTCATCTTCTTCATACTTCCTTTATGCACACTTGGACAACGCTACCCACAACCACAACAACAACAACAACTACAACAACAAAATCAACGTCGTCATGGTGACCCTGGCAGCTTCAGTCCTACCTGTCACCTGAGCAATGAGGGAGAATTGCTGTGCGATCGTTGTCAGACCGGATACACAGGGCCTCGATGTGGCAGGTAATACGCACGCACACACACACACACACACACACACACACACACACACACACACACTTATGAAGGCACCCAGACATCTACAAACGTACACACACATACACACAAAGACACAAACACACACACACACACACACACAAACACACACAAACACACCTGCAAGCATACACCAACACATCCACAAATGTACACACACACACCAACAGCCATAAAATGGTTTATTTTATATTATTGTTTTTTTGTGCACATTTGTTCATTTACTTTTACATATTAAGTTATGCATACGCAACCATCTACTTTGAGATGATTCTTTCTTAGCTTGAAATAAATTAACCCATTACTGCCTCATTACTCTCTGAGTAGCCCAGTAGCTGTCTATCTGTCTGTCTGCCTGTCTATCCATCTGTTTCTCTGTCTGTCTTTCTGTCCACCCGTCTCTCTGTTTTTTCTTTGTCCATCCGCCTGTCTGACGATCTCTCTGTCTGTGTCCATCCTCTTTCATACTGTCTGTCTGTCTCATGAATACATTTGTAAGGCTAGTAGGCTGCATAACATTATTTTGACCATACATTGAGAAGTGATCTGTATCAAGTGTGTTAGCACCCTCTAAAAAGACACGCCAAAATTAGCTGTCGAGTTGGATAGTTTTTGGGATTAATTTGAGCTCCCCACACCACATCCTCCCAAAGAAACACACTCCCAACCCCCCCCCCCCCCATGTTGAATTCAGCCGACTTGACGTCAAATGCAGCCCACCTGTCACGTCGCTTGACGTGAGAGTGGAGCCCTGCTTTCTCCTTTTCACTCTCATTCACTAAAACCATTTGGGACGGTCATCGCCCTCACCGGCCCATCTGAGGTGTCGGTGGACGTTGGGGAACCCTGTTGCCGTGGCGTCGGCATTGCCCGAATGCCTTCCCTGCACTCTGACTGATGTCCAAGAGTCTTTTTATAAATCTGTGTTGCCGCAGTCGGGGGGGGGGGAGAGAGAGAGAGAGAGAGGGAGAGAGAGAGAGTGAGAGAGAGGGAGAGAGAGGGAGAGAGAGAGAGAGAGAGAGAGAGAGAGAGGGAGGGAGGGAGGGAGGGAGAGAGAGAGAGAGAGAGAGAGAGAGGGAGGGAGGGAGGGGGAGAGAGAGGGAGAGAGAGAGGGTCTGACTCACCACCACCAGCAGCAGCTAGTGGTGGTACAATCAGATTACTGTATGTGAGGATCTAATAATGAAGGTGTAAACAGCGGAGGGGACTCTGATTCCATTACTCTTTTCTTGACACTTTGCGGGGGCATGGGTAGAGCGGAAAATGGCAATCTTGTGAGTGGGCGAATGGGAAATACAAACCTTTTCCCTGATAGATGTCCATCTGTACTGATGCAGACAGAAGGGCCCGGACTTCAAACGCACAAGGCCCGAGGTGTGTGTGTGTGTGTGTGTGGATGCGTGTGTGGGTGTGCGCGTGCATGCGCATGCCCGTGCGCTTGTTTGTGTGTGAGGTTGTCCGTCGTCCCGTCAATCAGTCAAGAGAAGAAGAAAAACCTGGACATGAGAGTGAAGATAAATCAGGAGATTGAGGGACACGGCTAGCCCTGATGAGGTGAGCGACCTAGCGACCCGACCACTGCGTAGCGGCGGTAGTCCCTGCAGCGTTTAGAGTAAGATGAGATTCTATTAGCCACAGGAGCGTTAGCCTGGGTAATCATCATCCACTCGCCTCCCTCACGATTAGCCTAATTGATCCCTCTCACGTCTACCTGCCATCGCACTTCATTATCCACTCCAGGGAGCCGCCGCTGTTAGCGCTAACTATTGCTAATGCACTGATTTGTCTGCATTACAGACCAGGGGGAAAAAAGAACTCTTTCCCGCCCTACTTATGGGCTCTTATAGGCTCTCCGTCCAATCAGGGAACTTTACAACTCCAGGCTGAAGTCAAAGCTCTACTTTGTGTGGTTTTGGATCGGAAATGGTAACCACAAAGACTTCCATGTTTCAACAATTAAAATGCTTTTGGTTCATGGTGTCTTTTGTGGTGTTTTGTTTGGTTGTGTATGTTTGGTAAGAATGCTGGGTTTTAGTCAGTACTGTGGGAAAACAAGGTCAACAAAATTATGTAGGTCAGAATGGACAAATGTTAATCATTTAATGTCTTTACTTTTTACAACCTAAGCGCAAAGAACGTATTCTAGTATATTCCGGGGAAATGAAAGACACAAGACTAAAATAAAACAACAGAAACACACAACAACAACTCTCCTCTGATTGGCATCTTGCCTAGAAATGTAACATTTCATATTCATTATTAAAGCCTACGCGGTCAAGGGCTAGTCCGAATGCGAGCACCAACACCATCGCTGTCTTTCATTAGCAACAAGTGGAAGGCCCCTGGGGAGCCATAAATATATTAATTGCCTTTGCACTGGTGCGGTGAGAACCACTAAGACCGCTAATAAAGTTAATCAAATCTAAATTGAAAAAAATAAAGCGGGACAGAGAGAGAGATAGAGGAGAAAGAGAGAGAGATGAACCAGAGGTGACTGAATAATACAGAGAGAATATATTAGAGAATTCTTTATCTCTCTGCTAAAATGGAGTTCAATTCAGACGGAGCAAGAGAAGCATAGAGAAAAGAAGCAGAGAAGAGAGAATGGTGCGGATGAGAGTCAAGAGGTGGCCAGAGAGACAGCAGCAGAGAGAGAGAGGGAGAGGGGGAGAGAGAGACTCAAGAGCGGCCAGCGATTATTACCACTGACCCTCCTTGGTACTCAATACAACCTGCTTTATTAGCTTGCTGTTCGCTTGTGTGTGGGTTTTTTTGTGAAGCTGTGTGTGTGTGTGTGTGTGCGTGCGTGTGTGTGTCTGCGTCTGTTTGTGTGTGTGTGTGTGTGTGTGTGTGTGTGTTGTGTGTGCGCCGTGCACTACCACACACTTAAGTCAAGTGTCGAATTGTATTGGCAGCAGCGTAGATTTCTGAGAGAAGTGTGGAGGAGGGGGGGAGGAGGGGGGGAGGGAGGAGGAGGGCAGGGGAGAAGAGGAGGAGTGTGGTAGAACAGCAGGAGGATGTGAAGCAGGAGGAAGGCTTGCTAGAAGGGCTAAAGATCAATTGCCTATAGGAAAATATTGCCCATATATTGAGCGACATGCATTTTTCCGCATGTGTCGTTTTATGATTGGAACTTAAAAGGCTGGATTATATTATGTTCTATTCTGAGTAGTGGTATTGAGAGTCCTAGATGGGTGACATGGAAGAGGGGTGGGGGGGGGTAGCCACGGGCCATGACACCTGGTGAACATCATGGGCTGTGGCAGAGGCTGGCAGAGAGACTGAGAGAGAAGGGGGGTTAGCTGGAGAAGAAAGGAGCAGTAGTAGGGCTTTAACTAGTGAGTGGAAGGCGATGCCCAGTCCAGACCTTGTCAATAATAATAAACGATGAGGTCATTACTGATTTAAAACCTATCAAGCATATGGTTGAGCTATTTATGGCAAATAAAACACGATGTTGTGCTGTGGCTAGAGTCAACTGAATGTACATATGCAACTACAAGCGGTTAGGGCTATTTGCTATTGAAGACTAGGAACCTCTTGATTGGGAACAATGGCCTGAAAATATTTGACTGGTATATTCATTATCATGTCAAATTAACCTTAAAGGACAATAAATGAACTGCCTGATCAAATCTAATTTAATTGAATACGTATGTGGTGGTGCACTAGCATACCTAAGCAGACCCTGAACGACAGATATAAGCTTCACCTGCCTATATTATCTCTGCAGTCTATTTGTTACCTATTTGCTTACAGACAGAAGTCTTAAGTTAATTAATTAATTATGTTCAAATGACCCATGTAAATATCTCAGCATGTTAAGCCATACAATTTTCAAGACACGATTCTCAATGGCTGTCAGCAATGTCACTCACAGAGTTACAGACGTATCTCCTGTGGGACACGTGTGTATTCGGTTTATTCTTACATTCACATCAATCACGTTGCTCACTCCACTGGTTCTCTTTTTGTTGCCTGCTGAGCACTTTTTGTAATCGAATTTAGACTCAAATCTGTTTCGCCACAGGTCTGTTTTTCTACAAGTACTGTTCCCAACCTTTTTTTCCACCACCCGCTAGGTGTGCCAATGGCTACTTTGGCCTCCCCAGCACCCCAGGGGGTTCCTGCCAGCCTTGCCAATGTCACGATAACCTGGACCTCGCGCTGCCCAGAAGCTGCAATCCAATCACAGGCCAGTGTCTTCGCTGTCGTCAGGGTTACGGGGGCGTGACTTGTGAGAGCTGTTCCGACGGCTATTACGGGGACGCGGTCAATGCAAGGAACTGCCAACGTAAGTTGAAAGTATTCCCTTTAAATTTAAAGCTGTTGACACTTTTTTGTTGGTAAATTCTAACCGACTTAGGTAAAGTGTAAATACTAGTATGCTTAAAAAATATGATACTAAAACAAATAAAAGCATGTATAATCACTTTCATTTTCATGATGTTCATAAACCCAAAAGAGCCATTTTATAGTATAATATGATTCAATTCCTGGTGTCATTGAGTTGCCATAAATAGTCCTTATTCCCATAATATAATCAAGTACGCAGGATAGTGTAACCGCATTGATGGGACGCACGTGTGCTAATGTGTTTTAGCATCAGAACTAGCACACCGACTACCATCTGTGTAAAAGACAGAACTGTAAATCCACAGCTGGCAATTGGAAGAGGAAGAAAGGTAGTGGCGAGTAAGACGAGAGGGGGGGGGGGCGAGAATAGCCATGCAGATGGCGCTTGTTTGTGAAAGTCTTTATTAACACCTGCGAGGCTGTCTCTTGAAAAACACTGTTATTCAGAGAGAATGGGAGGAACAGACAAAGAGAGAAAGAAGGACAGATGGAGTGTGTGACCAGGGAGAGATAGATCAACACGCACCCAGAAACAAATAACCGCATGAAAAGGACTAACGGGAGAGCGCTGCAAAAGGATTTGGTCAGAGACGGCCGGCAAATAGATCCGTTAGGAAACCAAGGGTCAAACAGGGAGGGTCGGCAAACAGGCGGGCTGTTGCCCACCTGGTCAGATAATAATCTGGGTTTGATACTTCTGTAGTCACCCGCGCCCTCCCCCCTCCCCCCACCACTCTACAACCCAGCTAAATGGTTATTGATTAATCAGCCTGATCTATGGCGCTCCCACAGTGCTGATCGGCTGCTTGTGTCTGGAAGGGGGTGTAGTCTATTGATCCTGTAGAGATGACAAAGGACCACCAGGAATTAGTAAACCCCAGCGCCTCTCTCCTTGGTCACTCTGTCTCTTACGGACTAATGAATGTTATTGATTGAAGCCACAGTCCAGGGCCAGTCTATATGAGCTTTATCCCAGCTGCCGTTTCCCAGCGATGGTGGTTTCAATTGAACAATTCTTA
This sequence comes from Pollachius pollachius, assembly GCF_949987615.1. Classification (NCBI taxonomy): domain Eukaryota; kingdom Metazoa; phylum Chordata; class Actinopteri; order Gadiformes; family Gadidae; genus Pollachius; species Pollachius pollachius. The sequence goes on along the minus strand of NC_136949.1, from coordinate 14,020,488 downwards.
TGAGGCCCACACACAGCCCAGACTCAAACTTACGGCCAATTGCATTTGTCCAACCCCTCTGTTGCCTCCCGTCTGACCCGTTCGGCAGAAAAAAGATGCATTCAAACACCCCGCAAAGACTACTGCCAACTTCACAGTAGCGGGTGCGTTCTGCGCTTGCGCGATATGCAATAAGTCTTCTTAACATCGGGTGCCGCTAGTCTCGTGGCGCTAGTCTGTCCCTCCCATACACCGAGAGGACAGCAACCAATCAGAGGCTCCAATCCTCAGACCTCCAACGCCCTCAGACTTTGCATGTTGAATCGGACTAGATACGTCAGCGTGGTACCTAAAGCTTCCAACACAGCTGAACACACCGGACAGATTTGTTCCCAAACTCGTCCGATTTTCCGAATACGTTTCAGATGGCCACCTGTTGGACCGGCGTGTTCCACGCTTTATGTTTAGTTTGTTGCCGAAATCCCAGTAGCGCTAAATCACCTTAAAATCACATTGTATGCCTTTATTAAAACTCTAAACAGTAAAAATGACTGTTTATGGACATCAATGTGCAGTCTAAGCACTGACTGGTAAGCCTCACCTACAGTGTAATTAATTACTATACTTATGTTGCATATTCAAGTAAAAATCTGTATTGGCTGATAACTGGAGCATTGGGCGTGAAATACGAGAAGACACTGGGGTGACAGATACACCCATAGTGGATAAGGCTCTCTGTAACAGTCTTAATAAGCTAGCCTTGTTGATGCTAGGCTTGTAGTTCTAAGTGTGACGGCGGTACGAGGATAGATTGAGATTCATCATGCAGCTACTGTTGCAGAACCCCGGGCCAATACACAACCAACAGGAAAAATCAATACACCCGTTCTTCTACCACGCACACAGACGGCAGATTGCTCAGTAACAGCCGCATGTGTTTTTGTTTTGATTACAAAAAAAGTATATTAACCAACCAGCGGACCAGTATGGTCTTAAACAGCGGAATACATAGCTACATGTAATGCCTTAACAAGCTAGCATCGCAGCAATTGACAGAATGGAGTCCAGATGGTCCCCAAAGGCTGAGCTAGGGGGAGAGAAAGCAAGAGAGAGAGAGAGTAACAGTTAGTATGAATGTGTGTGTATGCGCATGTGTGCGGGGGTTTGTTTGACAGGGAATGCATCCCTGTACATTAATGCAGGTGTGTATGGACATGCACTCATCTGTGTGCCTATGAGTATGTCTGTGGTTGCAGTGTGTGTTTTCTTGCACTCATCTTTGCATGTGCATTTGAAAATGTGGCTGTGTGTGTGTGTGTCGCGTGTGTGTGAGTGGGCATCTGTTGCAGCCCTCTCTCTCGCTCTATCGCCTCACATTCAGGGCTGTCTGCCACTCAATATATGTGTGTAGCTGTGAGGTTGCGTGTGTGTGTGGTTGGCAGCCTATCTACCAGATGGTAGCTCTAATGCTAAAGCATTAAATGGTATATCATGAAAGTGAAACTAAGAATCAAGGACATACAGGAGGAAATAGGAGAAATAAGGTGGTTCACCAACAGCCTTTTAATACAAACAAACGTCAACACATATATATGAGGCCGAACAAAGGAATCCAAAAATGTGTTCTTAACCCAGGCTGAACTCTTCCATAGTGAGATTAATGGTCTGAATTATTACCCTTTATTTTGATAGAATTATTAAGAGGTCTTTCAAAACTTTAATGGTTCGTACAGTTGAAAGTCAGTGTAAAATTGAAGTAAGTTAACTGAACAATTCTCTCTCTGTCTCTCTCTCTCTCTCTCTCTCTCTCAGCCTGCCAGTGTCATACCAATGGCTCTCTCTCGGAGGCGTGCCATCAGGAGACGGGCCAGTGCCAGTGCAGGGAGCACGTGCTGGGGAGGCAGTGTGATGAGTGCATGGTGGGTGCAGCTCAGTGGTCCTGCGGCAGCCATGCGGACCATTTTTTGTATCCAATTCAATCCAAAGAGGATTAATTGGCATGGAAAATAAACATTTTCCTTTCTTAAGCAGTCTCAAATAATGACGTAGGTAATCATCTGATAATAAAGGAATAATACAAATGTAATACATCATACTGTATTTCTTTTGAAGTAGGACACAACATTTTAACAAAGGGAACCAAACAGGGTAAACAAGTAGAATATAACTTACAGAGGTAAGAAACGATGACATTGAGAGATCCCAATCCCGTTTTAGTGCAGCTATAACACATGTGTTTCTCTTCCGGCTCTGAGATCTTGCATAGGTCGGACACTGTTCATTCTCCTCCTCATGCTACCAAAAGGTGGCGCCACATCATCCACGCCGCCTCCGCCACACACCCGCACTTCCTTCCTCCTTTTCCTTCCACCCGTTCTCATCCTCTTCCTACCGCCCTCTTCCCTGTGCTGTGATTGGCCCAGCCTAACTGCTGGTGGGACGCAGAGCGTCAGGAGTGCCTGCCCTGCCAGTGCAGCCCACCGGGGGCGCTGGCTCAGCGCTGCGACGTGGAGGGCCGCTGCATCTGCCGCCCCGGCTACTCGGGCCGGCGCTGCGACCTGCGGCGGCAGGGCTACGAGCGGCGGGAGACGCGGCGGCCCGTGGAGCGCGTCCCCGTCGAGGTGGCCCAGCAGAGATGGGACCCGCCGTCTCGCTCCGGCGGGGCGTCCCGTACGGGGGGCTGTCCCCGGGGGGCGTACAGGCCCAGGATAGCGGTAAAGCGTGAACGGAGCGCATCGTTCATCGCTTGTTCGGGGGGGGTGGCGGCACAGCTGTGTGGTGTGTTGTGGTGGCGTGGCTGCGGCAGTAGAGGGGTTTGGTTGTGAGGCTGATGTTGACGCTGTGTGTTTTAATATGGTGCATGATGCATTTTCGTTGCATTTTTTGTGTTAAAAGCATTGGTTTGTACGGGGGGGGGTTTGATCTCCGGCCCTGCCTGCGTTTGGGCCAAGGTGTCCGTGAGGTCGGTAGGTGAACGTGGGTCTTCTTGCATGTCGTTTTCACCTCGACTCTGCATAGAAACCAATGCACAGCCACCATTGAATGTTGTACGTCCTGGCACTTGTACATTGCACTTATTCAAGGTATTTAATTGTGTAGCATCTACAGTAGCTGCTATCATTGCTTTACACGGGGAATGGGTTAGCCTAGCGATTGTAATACTTGCACTTGGTTCTATGAACATCTTTACTGTACCGACAGCGATATATTGTTTCACTTCTTATGACAAATGTACTTATTGTAACAAATGCACTTATTGTAAGTCGCTTTGGATAAAAGCGTCTGCTAAATACCCTAAATGTAAATGTAAATGTTTTCAGACTTAAGTTGATCATGTAAATTCTGATGCAGACGAGCGTAAGGGTCGTGTCTTTACCTTCATTTGTGTTCCAAGCAATCAAATAGCTGAAGGCAGGTAACTGAAATCGTGTCAATGGCTAACAGCGGACACAAACTCGCCCAGAACCTCCAATACTACGTTAAAAAAACAAGCTCAAACGTTTGGTCCGGACCCCGGCAATCGTTTCAAATCAACACTGTGATAAAAACTGCTTCTGAAAGCTTCATCCACTCTAGTGAATGAGTTTCCCTTCAATAGAATATCTCCGTAATAAAGCAGGAAGCAATGTGTAACCCCGCCCCTTTTAGTGTATTGGACTTCCGGCCCAGCCCCTGTGACTGCTGAATCCGGGATAACATTGCATGGTGCTCCTCTCGGTGGGGGTTGCCTGGGCCAATGGCCTTCATGTCATACAAATACAAATAGCTTAACCTCAGTCGAGATATTCCCAACAGACACTCTTGCACACACCACTCGGCTGTGGTGTGCTGTGTGGTTTGGTATTGTTGTGTGTTTTCTATGTTTTAGTGCTAGTGCTGTGGAGTGGTTGCGGTGGTTTGGTTAGCACGATGCCCTGTGTTGTGTGGTGTTGTGCGGTCATGTGTGGTGGTTCGGTTAGCACGATGCCCTGTGTTGTGTGGTGTTGTGCGGTCATGTGTGGTGGTTCGGTTAGCATGATGCGCTGTGTTCTGTGCTCCTTCTCTCCTCTCCATCACTCTCACTTTATTCATCCTCTCTTAACTCTACCTGTTACCTCCACTGATTAGTTTATGCAGGATTGCAATGTTTGTGTGCGCGTGCAGACCATGTTTAAACATAGCTTTTTCAACAGTGACACACACACACACACACACACACACACACACACACACACACATCCCACCAAAGCCATTCCACTCTTGTATTCCCAACAGGGAAAGTGTGACATTTGGTTTGACTCCATGTACTGTCAAGCGTGACCAGAAGATCATACATCCTCTCTCTCTCTCTCTCTCTCTCTCTCTTGTTCCCTCACTGTCCCTTTCTTCTCTCTCTCACGCTGTCCCTAACTCCCCCTCTCCCTCCATCCCCAGCTCTGTCAGTGACTTTCCCCCTCCCTCCCTCTCCCTCTGTCTGGTTGGGTAATTGCGTCGTGTGTCCCCGCAGCCCCAGACGCACGGCATCGCCAGCGGCGGATCGTGCGTTCCGTGCCACTGCAACTCGTTTGGCTCCAAGTCGTTTGACTGCGACGAGGCGGGCCAGTGCCGCTGCCAGCCGGGCGTGGCGGGGCCCAAGTGTGATCGCTGCTCCCGGGGCTTCTTCCTCTTCCAGGAGGGGGGCTGCACTCGTAAGCACCGCCGCCCAGCCCCACTGCCTTCTCCGTGTGTCGAGAAAGAGTCTCCCTCTATAGATCCTTTCAAATACATTTGAGCGAGTGAGATCTGAAGTGGGACACTTTCTCTTCTGAATGGTAATGCCGCTTAGCGCTGACATGTGGATCGGCTTGAATTAAAAGCTGTTATGCAATGTTAAAGGAGGGGAGCTTGTTTTGTTTTTAGTTTCAGATCTGGAAACAAAGAGGAGAGAACATGTTGATTCTGCATACTGTTTACACTGCTTTGTTCACTCCTCTCTCTTCATTTCCTCCCCTCTCCGGTCCTCTCCTCTATCCTCAACCACTCCTTCTCTCTTCATCTCCTCCCCTCTCCTGTCCTCTCCTCCCCTCTCCTCTATCCTCAACCACTCCTCCTCTCTTCTCTCCCCCCCCTTCTCTCGTCCCCATCCGTCCTCTACCTTCCCGTCTTCTCCCCTCCTCTCCTCCCCATCCTCTCACCCCCCCTTCTTTCCTCCCTTTCCCTCTCCTCTCCTCACCTCTCCTCATCCCCTCTCCTTCTCTCCCCCACTACTCTCCTCTTCCCTCCCCCCCCCATTTCGACATGACTCTCCCCAACCCTCTTCTCTCCTCCTCGTCCTCCTGTCACCCTCTCCTCTCCTCTCCTTCCCCTTCTCACACCTCCCTCCTCTCCTGTCCTTTCCATTCCTCCCGCTTCTACCTCCTCCCTCCTCTCCACTTCCCCCCCCCCTCTCCCCTTCTCTCACCCCTGCCTCCCCTCTCCTCCCCCCTCCCCTCCCCTGCTCCAGCTTGTGACTGCAGCCATGTGGGGAACAACTGTGACACCAACACAGGCCAGTGCATCTGCCCCCCCGCGACCATCGGAGAGAGGTGCGACCGCTGCGCCCCTAACCACTGGGGCCACGACATCATGGAGGGATGCAAGGTACGGCTTCTTCACACACCGTCGGTGCTCTTGATCTTTCAGGGCCAATTTGGGATCCTTACAGGGTTACGTTTTTGGTGTTTTCCTACATTCAAACTTATTTGGTGATGTTCAAAATGATTCACTGTCATTGTAATATCCCAAGTGAAACAAATTTATGAATTCAATCATGAACAAATTATTTTATACGTATACATATAATTCATAAATATTTAAGTACAATTAAGTATCACGGGGATAGCTGTACTTTGCAGGTATTTATATTCGGGCTATTAAAATTAGCCCGATAATAATGCATTAAAGAAATCTTATTTTAATTGGCTAAAAAACAACACATTAACGCTTTTGCTTTTCTGATTTTTAATGGTTTTCCCAACAGAATGTTAACATTCATATCAGAATTCCTTTTTGTTTTCAGTTCCACTTCCTTTACATTCAATGACACTTGCAGCAAGTGACTACAATTTGATTACAATTGTACTCAGTAACTACCTGTATACAATTCCCAAATCTGTGGTGTTCCGTAAGTTTCATATTCAACCCACACTGAGTGAGTCAATAAAACTCCCCCAAGATCACTTGGTCTAGTTTTTGCCCATTAAGTTCATTTGGCATGACTGATGATGAGACCACTGAAAGTACATTCATTGTTTATTTAAACTATAAATGTCACACATGTGCTTGTTGAAAAAACCATCACCCAACAAGGTTAAATTATCAACTTTATGGGGATAAACAAACAAAATAACAAAACTAAGGCAAAATGTCAAGGCCATTTTGCCTGTCTGTGCTGCTGCCAGAAGCAATGGCTGCAGCACAGTGTTCACTGTGCTGCCTCAAGAGGTATGTTGGGAACCCAGCTCTGGAGGGCTGGCCACAGTTGTCAACAATAGCTTGATGGGGGGAGAGGCCGCCTTGGCAGTCTGAATGACAACAGGTTAGGGATGGAAAGCATACGCTAGAAGTCTTGCTAATGCATTATACGACCAAATCTATCATCACATTGGCATGCATATAGGCTAATGCCATTTATATTCAATTTGAAGTATGATTCCTGTAGCAATCTAAATTGGAACAAATCTTGCATTGAGAGATATGTTTATGTTACTCGTGTCAAGAAAAATATATATATATTAAAGTACATTAAATATATATTCAAAAGGATCAATTGCTATAACATTAAACTCTAACCATAACAAATTGATCATAAAAGTGATCAACCAAAGCAGATTTATGTATATAAACAATGTAAAATTCTACTTTTTGTTATACTTTATCGTTGCACTATTAACCAACAAGTCTGAAACCAAAAAGGAATTCATCCACTGCAGAGCACCTGTTCTGCCACATTGAAGTGGGCCGACCACTGCAGCATGGGTCACCTGGATCCCAGGGTTCCTCATTACACCTCCTGCCAAAAGCCATTTTTGCCTTGTTGAAACATGTTCCTGTGAAATCACCTCAGGACACACTCAGAGAAACACAGTCCAGAGAAACAAAACCCAGAGAAACACAGTCCAAAGAAACACAGTCCGGAGAAACACAGTCCAGAGAAACACAGCCCGGAGAAACACAGTCCGGAGAAACACAGCCCGGAGAAACACAGCCCGGAGAAACACAGCCCGGAGAAACACAGTCCGGAGAAACACAGTCCGGAGAAACACAGCCCGGAGAAACACAGCCCGTAGAAACACAGCCCGGAGAAACACAGCCCGGAGAAACACAGTCCGTAGAAACACAGTCCGGAGAAACACAGTCCGGAGAAACACAGTCCGGAGAAACACAGGCGAGAAGAACAAGCAGAAGCAAGGAAGAAATGAATGCATTTTACATCAAACAATTATGTAATATAACGCATAGTATAACACCAAGTCTAATAAACGGCTATCACAATCCAAAGAGGGATTCTTCCCATTTTTCAAGCTGATGGACCTAATTAATAATGACACACCACATACCAACCGATTAACAATCATCCATGAAACAGCACTGGTATGACAGTACTGCTAAAGGACCTCTTAAGGCTCTAAAGACCATTGGTCTGGACAAGGGTCTATGCCCTTAATGATTATACAATCAATTTGAATCACGCACACCCATCCCAAGGGTTCAGCAGACTTGAAATACAAGCGACCCTGGGTTCACGGCCCGGCTGGAGCCGCTGTGAGGGTATCCCCTTCTCACTCCTCTGGGGCTGAACAGCAAAAGCCTTGACAGGCTTTCTCTGAGCTGCTGAAACAACACGGCGCGGCTTCCCCCTGCTGTCGTCGCAGACCTCAAAAAGAGTCCTTGGCTTGGAGAAGACGCTGAACCAAGCTGTCCTCAGCATGGGACTGCTATCTTAACCTCAAGGACTTCAAACATGCACAAACAAAGGCCTTCTTTCCTCGGGTCATTCACCTTCACCTTTCACTCTTATTCCACTCTCTGAAGGCTTATTCTGTTGTGTGTGGTACTGTGGTGTTAATATAAGGGGGAAAAAAAAACCTTTTCTATTGTTAGAAGAAAACGGTGTCCTGCCTACAGCCCAGATTTGAAAAATGGAGAAAGAAAACCTCTGAAGTGACCGGTGGATCCGGTGACCCTGTTACCATTTTGAACCTTAAACTTTGAAATTCAATAGTAGACCGAAAAGTTTAAAAAAAAAGCTTTTCCTTTCATACACCATGAAAGGATAAAACAGAGCCAAGACACTCGGAAAGAGGTCAAGAACAGATGCAAGGAAAGTCGGCGAAGAGGGAAAAACTAAAAGTAACTATGGTTAACATTTTAACCAATCCAAAAAAAGTTAAACAAAAAAATAATTAAGACAGATACTGTTCTTTGCGTTGTCAGGATTTCTTTATGCTTTCTGTCCCAAATGCCCTCACGGAAATGGAAAAAAATGAATTTTGTGTCTTCTATACCCTTAGGGCCCTATTTAACGGTCTGAAACGCAAGGGAGAAGCGCCAAGTGCAAGTAGCTTTGTGGGCGGTTCTATGGCGATGTTGCTATTTTAGAGTCAAAAATGACTCTTGCGCCCGGCGCAAATCTAAAAAGGGTTGGTCTGAAGTAGCCTAATTACCCGTAGGTGTGGTTTGGGCGTAACGTGCAATAAACCAATGAGAGTGCCAGCTCCCATCCCCTTAAGATATTTTGACAGCGCGTCTGCAGTCTCCGATGAGACATATGCACATGAATTTCAAACTTCAAATGGCACAGTTTATGGCCAAATAATATGGCCTACTTCACACATGGAATAAGGTTTTCTTCCACAACTTCAGAAATACTGAGTCCTCAAATAAATTTCGGCAAAGAAAACTTAACACACATGATATGCTGTAACTGTGGTTCTATTTAATGATATACGCAATACATTATAAACATTGTTTCTTATCAGTATTGTATGCATTATCGTTATCGACTTGTGTTCCTAATATGCATGTGTCCCCCCGTTAATATACATTGCCATGGACTGTATTATGCGTTACGTGTTTAGTTTGTGTGTGTTTAAACAGATGGACACACACACACGCGCCCGCATTCATTAATTCTTTTACACATACCCACACCCGCGCCCGCATTCATTCATTCTTTTTAACACTCACTCGCGGTAAAACAATATTTTCTCACAATCAAATACTCATCAATCCTAAAAGTTATGGGCATGTACATGATGTCTGTGTCAAGAAAATATGCGTTTGCTGTACGGTGTTTGCCGATGCATTGATTTAAAAGTACAACTTATTACCGCTGTATCAGTTGTTCTTTCCCCAATAATTTACCAAGAATGTGTGGCTAGGTAGATGAGAGAAGCAAAGTGTATGCGCGAGGTCCACAAGCAACATTATGCATGCGCCCTTAAAATAGCATCTGAACAACGCGCCACTGACTTTAAACCAGGTATTTCCTGGTTTGTGGTGCAAGTGATTTCTGAAACTGCAAAATAGCACCAGGGAATGTTTGCGCCAGAACATGCCTCCTGTTGCCGAACCGCCCCTTGGGGCGCAAGATCATCCCCTAATTTACCGACGCGTGGCGCAGGAGGGAAAAGAACGCTCTGCGCCAGTTGCAAACTAGCAACGACACATGCGCCAGTGAGAAAGTCAGTTGCGCCGGATGCAAGATAGGGCCCCTAGCATAGAATACATTTCATGTTAATGTTTGAAATATTTATTAACCTGGTTATGAAACGGACTCTTACAAATTTCTCTTTTGAAATGTGTGTTTCCGTGTTGAACTTTTATTCTTTTGAGTTATCTCTCCTTGTGATTTCTGTCTGTAACTGTGATTTTTATGCTGCCGCCTGTCTTGGCCAGATCCCCATTGAAAAAGAGATTCTTAATCTCAATAGGACTTTCCTGGTTAAATATAGATAAAATAAAATAAAAAAACATGGTTGTAAAAGACCGTAATGCCTTTTTTTTCAGAGGGACACCCGTTATGAATGTCAAGCCTTTAAGATTGGATGTTCTCAAGCCCATTTGAAATGAAATAGTGATGAAGAGCTATTCAAAGCCTAATATCTCTCTGTCTGTGTGTGTGTGTGTGTGTGTGTGTGTGTGTGTGTGTGTGTGTGTGTCTCTCTCTCTCTCTCTCTCTCTGTCTCTCTCCCTGTGTCTCTCTCTGTGTCTCTCTCTCTCTCTGTCCCTCTCTCTGTGTGTGGTTGTCTCTCTCTCTCTCTCTCTCTCCCTCTCTCAGGAGTGTGGTTGCAGTGTGGTGGGCTCGGTCGCCCAGCAGTGTAACATGAACACGGGCTGCTGCCTCTGCCGAGACGCCTACAGAGGGGAGAAGTGCAACGAGTGCCAGCTGGGCTACAGAGACTTTCCTCAGGTGCGGTCCCTCCCACTGCTCTCACCGTGTAAACACTCCTGAAGCCCAATCAATGGAAGAAAGTCTATGTTTTGTATTGGTATAATTATCATGTGGGGGCGCGCCACAATACAGCCGCAAGCTAAACAGAAGCTAACGGTCGGATATTTACTTCACCACAGGGGTGTTGTTTTTAACTGAAGAAAGCCAAATGCATAAAACAGCATCAGAAAAATAAAGGAATATATAATATTGCAATCAAATCTCTTAAACTGAACTAAATCCGGGCCGGTGAGAATCTTCCGCACGTTATTGGCTCTTCATTTTTTAACCCCGCCCTTGGGGTCGAAAGGCCCGCCTCAGGACCTGCTGTCCGTCTCGCTGTCGTGGCGCGTCCCATGTGACGTGTCCCATGTGTCGTGTCCCATGTGACCCGGCCCGTCTCCCCTGCAGTGCACGGCGTGTGAGTGCAGCGCGGCGGGGTCAGAGAGCGAGACGTGTGACCAGGAGCGAGGTGTGTGCGCCTGCGCCGACCGCACCGGGAAGTGCAGCTGCAAGGTACG
>NC_136949.1:13924556-14004556 GCF_949987615.1 Pollachius pollachius | reverse complement strand
GTGTCGTATGCTCTCAGTCTTGGTTCTGGCGAAGTTTGCCGAAATATAATCTCATGGCAGGGCTAGCTTAATTAACCTATTACTTATTCTTTTTTTTTTAGCAACGATGTACAAGTTTATATACTATTTATCGAATTTAAATATACACTTTTAGTTTCAGCTTTTGATGAAAAAGCAACATATAAATATGGGTGGAAATAAATGAGGAAAACACAGACTTAGGGAATACAGTAGCTTGAATTAAAGCAAGTTGGAAAGAAAAGAATTAGCTACTGGCTCCAATTCGGGAAGTTTATTAATTAATTTTATTTTGGATAGGTTTTGAAAGATTTGCCTTCTTGTGTATTCATTGTTGCCTAAACTTGTCTGTAACAGTTCAGAAGAATAGAGTCTATGCCATGTTGGCTAAGCTATTATATCAAGGCTATTTCGCTTCAGACAACAATGTCAATGTCCATACATCTATGAACACAGGAATATTATGTGTCCTTTAACAATAGATAGGACGTCAATAGGACATCACATTACATTACATAAGCATGATTACAATGCATTAAATTAAATATGATCATGTTAAGGAGACACTCTCCCTGCCTTGGTCTCCATGCCACTGTTCCTGTGTATCTGTGTACATTCAGTGTATACTTATGTACCTAAAACAAATATGGGTTCATTGGTATTCCTCAGTATTACTTAACTAGTTCAGCTTTGGTTACAACAAGGTATCATCGAACACTTATAAATAACAATGTTATTTTTTTATCACCTCATTCTTCACATAATAAAAAAAGTCTTCAAACGGCAAAACAGTTACCAGAGGCTAGACCAGGGGTTCCCATGGTGTCCGCTGTACTGTTTGAGTAATGCATGTAAACAACATAAACAATTACATGGCTTGTCTGTGAACAGTGAAATATTGGCAAAGGAGAGAGAGAGAGAGAGAGAGTACGGGCGAGATACAGATCAGCTGAGGTAGCGAGGGGTAGAGGGTTAAGATAGAGGGCGAGGTAAGTGATCAAGAGAGACAATTAAATATAAAGCGCGAGAGGGTTTTGGACAAAGACACAGGGGAGCAGAGAAGAAGAGAGAGTCTGGATGCGAGAGAAAATTAGCTCCAAAATAAATTCCAAGTTGAGGCAGGGAGACAAAGAGTGTATATTAAAAGGGCACGAAAGAGCAAGAGAAAGAGAGGAGTAAGAAAAAAAGAACAAGAAAATGGGGGGTTTATCAGAAAGAGGGTGATTTTCTCTGAACCACTGAGTCGTGAGATTACACTGAGTGGAGAGAGTGCTGTGCACGTGTGCCTGCGTGTGCACAATAGCTGACGGGAGCATGCGAGGCAGCACACAGGCCAGTGTACGTGCACCGAGAATGGGTTATCCATTAGCTTAGTCTGTAAGAAAGAGTTGACACGCACGCACGCTCACACACACACACACACACACACACACACACACACACACACACACACACACACACACACACACACACACACACACACACACACAGTTGTTGAATACGCAACTCACCCAAATAACTCTGACCTATAGGTTAGTGTTACCTTCAATGGACAAAAGTAGTCCTGAAATACATCTGCCTTTCAGCCTCTTGAGTATGAGAAGGCAAAGTGTTGGCTTTGCAAATAGTAGTTTTAGCAGGTTTAGTGAGCTGTCTTCCCTTCTGTCATAAAGGCTATTGGGGAAGCTAACCATAAACCCCCACAAACTTCATAGAATATAAAATAAAAGTATAATTATAATATACAAATATAAACATGCATAAATATAGATACAATAGATACATCAACTTTTTAGGGAAACATTGTTATTCATTTAGGAATATTGTATACTATATAGAAGTATCCTATATACAGTACAATATAGGTCAAAATACTTTTTGCTCTTATCTGGATGCATATTTTATTTTCTATAAAACCTATAGACTGGATGGCACAGAGTCAATGTTTAAACTAGGAGACTAGAATAGAGTTCTTTGATTGTTTTATTGACCTCATATGGAATGTCATTGAAATATAACTTACTTATTAGCACATTACGCATCCGAGACTCTCTCAGATTGCGGGCCAGGGAGCAAGACAGAAAATAACAGAGGCAGGAAGAGCTTCCACTTTGATGCAATAACGGTGGACTCTCACAGCTGCCACTGTGCACAGTGGATATGGTAAATAGATGGCGCTCTCTGAGATGCGTTTGCTCAACCACATGGCAGCCCTCCTATCATACATCTAATAATATTTCCCTCAATATTCCAATATCTTTTTTCAGGGTTATAAAAGAGAGAGAGAGAGAGAGAGAAAAAGGGGAGAATGAGAGTGAGAGTGAGATAGAGAGAGGGAGAGTGGTTATGTCAGACAGTGCGATATAGGCGGCAGGCAATTCTATTTCTGAAGGCGTCCTCTTGGCCAGAGCCCACTGTCAATAATACACCCCTATATTATTCACAGAAAATTGGTATAGCAATTGACACACATGCTTACACACACACACACACACACACACACACACACACACACACACACACACACACACACACACACACACATTCACACACGGACACAGGTAGACATACGGACAGAAATAAAGGGAAAATGGAATGTGTGGTGCTAAAATCGATCTAAAGATAAAGTCGGCCTACAAAGAAATATCACCAGAATGGGAGAAGGAGAGAACAGTTATGGGTAAAAAGTGACAACATAATGATATCACCTTTTCACTATAATATATGATATATTGTATATTCTTCAATGCCCTCAAGAAAATCCTTGATTTTCTTCACCAAGCATGAACTGCTCAATGCTTCAAACCACTGTGCCCTTTACTCATAAACTAATTTCCAACTCTAAAAACAGATTATTTTGAAGTTTATTGACAATCTCATTTCCGTCAAGCTCATGTTGAAACCGGAGCAGACGGTGCTCCCCCTGGTGGACAAGTCCAACAGTGCAGAGACGCGCACCGGAGTGAGCTTCCAGCACCCTGAGATCCTGGTCCACGCGGACCTGGTGAGCCCGTCCCTGAACGAGCCCTACTACTGGAGGCTGCCGGAGCAGTTCAAGGGCTCCATGGTGAGTCACCCTGTGACTAAGGGATATACACATGACATTGAGTTGAGAACCCCCGCTGGCTGTCAGCCTGGGTTATATTTGTAATTGGTGTGCAGACAAACTCACAAGAGTCCAGACCGGGTACAAATGGGAGATTTATCTTTTAACAAACATTCAAATAAATATGGACACATGCATTCAGGATAACACAAATGTGGAATGAAAAGGTGGTGGGGGGGGGTTTACTCCATATTCTGCATGTTAAGCCTCCCTGACTCGGTCCATGCGCAGATCACAGCGTACGGCGGACAGCTCAAGTACGCCGTCTACTACGAGGCCAGGGAGGAAACAGGCTCCTCCTCCTACGAGCCCCAGGTCATCATCAGGGGCGGGCCCAACAAGGACCTGCTGATGATGCGTCACACAGCGGGGCTGCAGATTGGACAGCTCACCCGCCACGAAATAGACATGACGGAGGTAAGGAGGAAAGGAGATATGGAGCGATATATAAGGTTTCAATTATAGAAATAATTCCAGCTTGTTGTGGTTTTGCTATGTACACTTTTCATAACATAACCAATATGTGATGTAACCACCAATCAGTTCTGAACCAAATAAATACATTATATTTATACAAGAATAACCTATACAATTGTGTATGTCTCACAATGTATTTATTCCCTTCCTTTGTGTGTTGTGTGTGTGTGTGTGTGTGTGTGTGTGTGTGTGTGTCAGGCTGAATGGAAGCATGCTGATGGGCGCTCGATGACCAGGGAAGATTTCATGGACGTTCTGTTCTACGTGGACTACATACTGATCAAGGCCTCCCAGGGAAACCAAATGAGACATAGCCGGTATGTTTAGATCCATCAATAGATAACCTAAGTTCCAAAAGTGCGCTGTGACAAGGTCTGTCAATAATATCTTGAAAACAGATTTTTCCGCTAGCCCACTTACAAAGACGCTGTCTGAATCCCTCTCAAGGCAAGTGGGCTTTTCATTAAGATAAGCACGAGAGTAAAACCTTCAAAGTATAGCCAGATAAATAGAATATCTTACGACCGCAGCTCAACGACTAGCACAATTCATTCATGATCCTAACTATATTTCTACTGGATAGGAGGCCCATAATGCTGATAGGAGGCATCATAATGCTGTAATCCATTTGGATGGTACGCCGGTACGTGCAAGTCGTAAATTGCAAATTTGCGGGGGCATGTCCCCTTTTGGTCGTAGTAGCTTTCCCGTTTCTCATTGGCTAGTTATTGTTATTGTTAGCTACATTAGCCTCTTTAGCAAACCAGCTCGAAAAACAAACAGCACAACTTTACAATGTATTGCACTCACAGCAAGAACGTGCAATGCATAAATTGGTGACCGGCATAAAGTAGCAATGTAAACAAGTGTGTAAAATCAACATTTAAATCACAATCATTTTTTTTGACGAGTAGTACGGTTGGCCTTCTTCTGTTGTATGTCCTTAGACCTTCAATTCTGTTGAGGCGAGCCAATCCAGCGTCCTATGATCATGGTCAATTAGACTAATCTCGCCGTTCGGGGGCCGGTGTTTGGGGCAGCTGGTTAGGATGTGTTCCACAGTTTGTATTGGGTCTACACCCTCGCATTAGGCACTGTTTGTGATGCCCCACTTCAGCATTGCTGCAACGAAGCGTCCCACACCTGTCCTCAGGTTGAGGGTTGTCCACTGCTTTCGGGGTAGGTGCTGGCCAGGAACGTCTGTGGGATCTTTGATGTAATGGTGTAGCCCAGATGGTTCTGCTGACCTCCACTGCTCCCTCCATGTCGCCTTGACCCAGGCAGCCTTGCAGGAGTAGGCTGGTATTTTTTCCGGAGCAGTTCTTGGGCGTGTATGGCAAAGGGGTGCCGGGACTCGAGGCGCATTCGCTGTGGTGTCTCGGTGGTGGTTTTGTGGAGGAGGTGGGATTCACTCGCCTGCGCCTTTTGGGCAAGAGCCAGCATGGCTCCTTCTCGCCTGACTTCTGCAGGGGCGATTCCTCTGAGGACGGGCAGATGGTTGGTTGGAATGGCTCGTAGGCATCCGGAGACAGTCCGTAGGGCGATGTTAAGGGCAGTGTCCAGTTTGTGGACATGGGGGCTACGGCACCAGACCGGGGCACAGTATTCTGCGCTTGAGAACACCAGGGCCTCGCTGGAAATGCGCAGCGTCTGTGTGGAGGCACTCCATGTGGTGCCGGCTAGATGCCGTATCAGCGCGGCATGGGAGGTTGTCTTTGCCCTGGCCGTTTCAAGGTGTTGTCTGAATGACAGTGTTCTGTCAAGTTTCACGCCAAGGTATGTGGGGAAAGGCTGGTACTGTAGCCGGGTGTTATCAACCATGATTTCCATTGCGCCAGATGCTTCTTTAATGTAGAAATGGAACATTATTGATACGGTCTTGTCAGCACTGAGCTTGAGGGACCAGTTCTTCAGGTATGAAGACAGGGTGCTCATGTCTTCAGAGAGGCTCTTATCTACTGCTTCCCAGGATGGCTTGCTCAGTAGGATGGCCAGATTGTCTGCATAGCCGTACTTCCTTGATTGTGTAGCAGGTAGGTTGTGGATGTAGATGTTGAACAGCATAGGTGCCAGCACTGAGCCTTGTGGGACACCGTTCTTGAGCTTTCTCACTCTACTGCTTTGGCCGTTGCTGGTGTGTAGCCGGAAGCTGCGGTTGCTCAGCATCTCCATTATGAAGCTCACAATGTGCTTGTCTGAAAGCTGTCCTCTATGTCTTGGCATAGAAGGGTCACCTGGTCTGTTGTTGACATACCGCTTCGAAAGCCAGCTTGTTCTTTGGGCAGCTGGGGGTCGATCACTGGGTTGAGACGCGCCAGGATAAGGCGTTCAAGGAGCTTGTATGGGACGCAGAGCAATGAGATTGGCCGGTATCCCTTGGGGTAGTCATTTGGCTTTTTTGGCTTTGGAAGGGCGATCACCTTTGCTCGGCGCCAGATCTTTGGCAACTTTAAATGTTGGAGACATGTAGAGAGGAACGAGCGCAGCCATTCGGTTGCCTTCTTGCCTTGGTGTTTAATGTACTCCGGGTGGATGCTGTCAACACCTGGGGCCTTACCGGTCTTCAGGCGTTGGGTGGGCTGTTCAATTTCTGGTGTTTTGAAATCAGTGGATAGGTTGGAATTGCATCCTGGGGCCCTGGACAGCTCGTGGACTCTTGCCGATGATTTTCTGACGAAGTCCTGGTCTGCATTTGTGAAGCGGCCATTACTCAGCAGGAGTGACGCAATGGAGTTTGCGGTGATGGGGCACTGTACTGGGGTTGTTGACCTTCCGGTCAGCTTCTTCATGGTCTGCCATGCCCAGCGGCTGGAGTGTGTGAAGTCAATTGATTCCACAGTCTCTGTCCATCGTTGCCTCCGTTTGTCGTTAAGCCTGCAGAATAGATCGTCAGCTGCTTTGTCCCTGACTACGCTGGCTTGTGCTTCTGCATGGGAGCGAAGCAGGTCTTCATATTAAACATCCCAGCAGGAACGTAGGCTTTGCGTATACCGCATGGAATGGTCTTTTTGGTGGCGGCTTGCAGCATCTTTCAGTGCGAGTTGTAGGCATTGTTAAGGTTGTTATGGCATGGGAGTGGTAGGCCAGCAGCTGCCTTGTTCACTAGTGTGGTGAAGCCTGGCCAGTTTGCTTTGCGGAAATTCCACCTCTTAGCATCCCTCCCTTCTACTGGTTGGACCAGGGATGGGATGGTGATGAGCGACGGTCGATGGTGGGACCGGGGGAACATGTCAAGGATGTGTCTGACAGGGACATCGTGCAGAGTAGAAAGTGCGCGGCTCCTTGGGATCGTATAGGAATGTCGCCTCAGCAGTAGAGGCCCAGTCTGTCAGGAAGTCGCCATCAGTGCTGGAGCTACTGTAGCCCCAATCTGTATGATGACTATTGAAGTCTCCAGCGTACACGGCGGGGGCTGGGACATCTGGCAGCGATGATGGGCTCAGTCTGCTTGGGGGTGGCTTGTAGATGTTGTCGATGGTAGTGTCTTGCACTTTCGTTGTGATTCATTTTACCTCTGGCCTTTCTGGGGATATTCCTATAGCTGACCAGGTCATATCATTGCGGACAAACGTAGCCATGCCATGGTGTTTATTGGCATGGCTAATCAGGCCAGGGTATACCCAGGGACCTTCAGGATGTTCTTGTTTTCAGCATGGGTCTCCTGCAGTAGAATCACCGTCATGTTGTTTTTGTTGGCTATTTGTTCAGGGATGTTGGTCTTGGCGATGGTGAGGCCTTCAACGTTAAGTTGAAGTAGCGCTAACGCAAGCTCTGCGGTCTGTGGACTTTGTAAAGACATTGGTTTCGCTTAGGAGCATGCAACCTTGCAACTACTCTTAGCTACTTGTACAGGAGGCCACGTAGAGGCTGTCTTCTCCTCCCCTGTACAGTCGGCGTCACTGAACTCGCTCTTCTTTTAAAGCGACGAGATACTACGACCAAAAGGGGGCGCGTCTCAGTGAAATGCCGCAAGAATGCTGGGAGATTTGCAACTTACGACTTGCACGTACCGGTGTAACATCCAAATGGATTGCAGCATAAGTTTGAACGTATCCCCTTTGTGTCCTTGGTTTCTTTGCTGTGCATAAATGCCCATGTTTACCTTCAGAAACATCTCAAGCACACAACGTCTTCTCACTCTGTAATCGCCTACGTCAAACAATCTCTGAGTGAGTGGAGAGGATTAGTAATAATGTCACTTCCATTGAAAATATATTCAGTTAATAATAGCCGACATATATACAAATCGAAAATAAATGTATCCCAGTTCTAAACATTTATTATGAACTTGTTCTGTTTTCTTATGGCATCATTCACTGGTTCTAGTGATGCTCTTCTGAGCATAAACTCTCTGTTCAGTCTTGTTAACTAGAGATCCGATCCACACTGCAGGAGAGGTTGAAACACCTGGTGTGGGGCGGCAGGCGGCTGACCGTGGGTTTACTCTGGTGATGGGGGAACTCGGACAGAAAGGCTTTTTTCGCCTCTCTGTTTCTGCTGTAGCATCCGAGAGGGTTGCAAGGGATTTGTCAAAATGTCGCGCTCCGGGCCACAGTGCACAAACGCAAACTCTCTCTCTCTCTCTCTCTCTCTCTCTCTCTCTCTCTCTCTCTCTCTCTCTCTCTCTCTCTCTCTCTCTCTCTCTCTCTCTCTCTCTCTCTCTCTCTCTCTCTCTCTCTCTCTCTCTCTCTCTCTCTGCAGTATTTCAGAGATCAGTCTGACCGTAGCAGAGGGGGGCCGTCCCAACACAGAGAGTGAGAGAGCCCACCAGATTGAGAGTTGCGAATGTCCTGCTGGCTACTCTGGGCTGTCCTGCGAGGTTGGTACACACACGCACACACATGCGCGCGCGCGCGCCCACACACACACATACGCACATTGACAAGCATGCACAGAACTATGCACACTTAGACTAACACAGACACAAACACAAAACCACACAGACACACATCTATGCACTTGCACACACTCTTAAACAACCACCCAGACACATTGAGCCATTCAAATATGTAAAACTTGAGTTGGCAGTACCAAGTTTTGTCTTATTCATTTAGTGACAAGTGAATCAGTAAATGGAATTGCATTTAAATAATGTAACAGAGGAAATGTTTTTTCACAATGATGTGAAATACAACGTTAATTAGCCTTAATGGCTTTAATTGGTATTTGAATGCATCACTGTGCCTGAAAACAACCACCTTAGGCTGTTGGGCTGAAAGTAGCTGAAAGCTACAGCTGAACTCCAACAATAACGTTGCCTTTTTTTTAAACTGTAAATCCTGTCAGCCTAATGACAGCCTCAAAAGTTACATTCTCAGGCTGTTGGCAACAGCTATCAGCTAACACAGCAACACATGTCAATTGGTCTTTTGTAGTCTCTATCTCTCTCTACCTTCTCTATCTCTTTCTACTTTGTGTCGCTCTCCCTAGTCTCTCTCTGTCTGTCTGTCTGTCTGTCTGTCTGTCTGTCTGTCCATCCGTCTGTCTCTCTCTCTCTCCCTCTCTCTCTCCCCCTGTCTCTCTCTATCTCACCCTCTCTCTCTCTGGCTCTCTATCTCTCAATCTCTACATTTTATCTCCACCTATTCCAAGCCATTTCCCTCTGAGTAACATAATTATTGCCGACCATTCGTGGCTCCCACGGCAGATTGAATCAAATGGGTTCCACCTCACTGTATTTCAAGTAAAGGCAGACACAGCGCTGCTCAGCGGAGGTAAACACACAGGGTCACGGACAGTGCCCCGCCACAGTTTCTCATTTGCATTCGGCGCCAAACAATATTAAGCTGCTGTAGCGTCTTTTACCCCCAATTTTTCATACGCTTCACAGGGATTAAGCACGACCTAACTAACCCACGCATACACACACACACACGCACATGCATACACACACACACACACACACACACACATGGATACACACACACACACACATGGATACACGCACATACACACATGCATGCACACACAAACACACATACCCACACACACACAAACACACACACACACACACACACTGTGTATCTATCACACCCCCCCCACACACACAAACACACACACTGTGTTCCTCTAACCCACACACATTGCTCAATTAAGGATGTTAATAAAATTGGACATGATAATAATAATGTTGGGAATGAATGTCTTGAGAATACAAAAAAAACATGATCATACACAGGCTGAGAATTATGTAATGGCTGTTCTCTGTGCTCCTGACACACACTCTCTCACTAACACACCAACACACACTTACTTGTAAGCTACTTTACATTCTACTCTGTGTTATATTACTTTATATTCTCTATCGATAGATATAGATAACGACCTAGAGCTATAAGCTATAGATAAGTATAGACTACAACATAGACCCATAAGCTCTAGATCTGATAGATAAGAACATAGGGCCATGAGCTATAGATAACAACATAGAGCTATAAGCCATAGATAGGTGTAGATAACAACATAGAGCCATAAACTATAGATAGGTGTAGACACCACCTAGAGCCATACGCAATAGATAGATATAGATGATTACCTAGAGCCATAAGCCATAGATAGGTATAGATCACAATGTAAAGCCATAAGCCATAGATGGGTATAGATAATATCGTAGAGCCATAAGCCATAGATAGGTGTTGATAACAACATAGAGCTATAAGCCATAGATAGGTGTAGATAACAACATAGAGGCATAAACTATAGATAGGTGTAGACACCACCTAGAGCCATACGCAATAGATAGATATAGATGATTACCTAGAGCCATAAGCCATAGATAGGTATAGATCACAATGTAAAGCCATAAGCCATAGATGGGTATAGATAATATCGTAGAGCCATAAGCCATAGATAGGTGTTGATAACAACATAGAGCTATAGCTATAGATAGTAGACAACCAGCTCGAGCCAAAAGGCGCGCGGGGGCCTTAACTGCGCTGGCCCCCGGTCACAGAGGGCCCGGCTGACAGATGGCGCGTCTATTTGTAGCCAGCGTCGTTGTTAATAAAGTATTTTTAAACGGGCGTTTAGCACCGGCAGAGGGAACAGATGGCACTTTAAATGGACTCCATTAATTATTACTGAAAAGGAGAAAGTGTGCGCCTTGCGTGCTGCGTGTATGTGTGTGCGTGGGATGTGGGAAGAGCGCACGTGTGCCCATTTAAAAGTTACTGGAGGGAATAACTCTTTATTGTGTGTGTGTGTGTGCGTGTCGCGGGGCGCGTGTGCGTGTGTCAGAGTGGTCAACAGTTGCATCATGTTTAATTACGTTTGCTCAGGGCTATGCACATTGTTTTTGTTTAATGACCTGCGTACGACGTAGTGTCCAGTGCACACACACAGTCATTGATGTTAATATATGTGTACACATATATGACTCTACCCATCGCCCCATGGAAGAGCTAGCGTGTTCCTTATGTGTTACGCCACCATGGGTATCACTGTCTGTCTGACCATCCAGCCTGTCTGTCCTACCTGCTCCACTTTACACCTGTCCCTTAAACCCACCGTGTGTGTGGATGTCCCCGTCTCCCTCCCTGTCTCCCTCCCCCCTCTCCTCCCCCCTCTCCCTCCCCCCTCTCCTCCACCCTCTCCCTCCCCCCCTCCCCCTCTGCCTCCCCCCTCTCCTCCCTCCCCCCTCTCCCCCCTCCCCCTCTCCCTCCCCCCTCCCTCTCCCCCTCCCCCCCTATCCCTCCTCCCCCCTCTCCCCTCTCCCCCTCTCCCTCCCCCCTATCCCCCCCCCTCTCCTCTCTCCCCCCTCCCCCTCTCCCTCCCCCCTCCCTCTCCCCTCCCCCCTCTCCTCGCTCCCCCCTATCCCCCTCCCCCCTCTCCCCCCTCCCCCTCTCCCTCCCCCCTCCCCATCTCCCTCCCCCCTCTCCTCCCCCCTCTCCCTCCCCCCTCTCCTCTCCCTCCCCCCATCCCCCTCTCCTCCCTCCCCCCTCTCCCCCCTCCCCCTCTCCCTCCCCCCTATCCCCCCCTCTCCCCCCTCTCCCTACCCCCTCTCCTCCCTCCCCCCTATCCCCCCTCTCCCCCTCCCTCCTCTCCTCGCTCCCCCCTATCCCCCCTCTCCTCCCTTCCCCCTCCCCCTCTCCCCCCCCCCTCCCCCTCTCTCCCCCCCCCCCTCCTCCCTCCCCCTCTCCCGGTTCCAGGAGTGTGCGGCGGGGTTCTACCGCCTGCGGGGAGCGGCTGTGGGTCCAGCATCTGGCCTGGCGTCCCGGGAGCCCGCTGTGGCCGGCATGGGCAGGTGTGTGCGCTGCCAGTGTAGTGGCCACTCCAGCACCTGTGACCCCGAGACCTCCATATGCCAGGTAAGCTGTGTGTGTGTGTGTGTGTGCGTGTGTGCACGCGTGTGGGTGTGTGTGTGTGTGTGTGTGTGTGTGTGTGTGTGTGTGTGTGTGTATGCGCGTGTGTGTGTGTGCACCGGTGTGGTGCGCATCGCTCTATTACATGCTACCATATGTCAAGAAGCTACTAAAGGTGAGTTCATGAGAGAGAGAGAGAGAGGGGGGGGGAGAGAGAGAGAGACAGAGAGAGACAGAGAGAGAGAGAGAGGGGGGGGGAGAGAGAGACAGAGAGAGGGAGAGAGAGACAGACAGAGAGTGAGAGAGAGAGAAAGGGGGGGGGAGAGAGAGACAGAGAGAGAGGGAGAGACAGACAGAGAGAGAGAGAGAGCAATATGCTGTAATTATCCTTGTGCTAATTAATGAGAGAGCATGTTCAGGTTCGGTGTCCTCCTATCGTGTGGTCCTCAGTAATCAGGACACTGCTTCCACTTCCACAACTCCTCAAAGACAACACGAAACACCCAGCCAACCCCCCCCTCCCCAACATAGACAACAACACAACACGCCGATGTCAGTGCGCGTTGCAGATCAACTCAGCCAGTGTGTGTTTAATCTGCTGGGGGACTCCTTCAGATGTGAAAGTACTAACGTTGCTGCAAACCGGCTACTACAGGTTTCTACCCTCGTTCTTAACCATGAAGAATGACAACACAAGCCCAACCACCATTGCAGGGTTGCAGCACAGGTGTGCCATTGGACACATGCGGACCAAACGTGTGTGCTATAGGTGTCTCATGCGCAGCCATGACAAGCTGGTCGCTGGCGCGCCTATCCACCCACGGAACGCGTCTTCTGCGAGTCGAGCCTGTTGGCTCTTGGAGGCGGCTCAAGCCGCTATTTTTAGCTGTCCGGAAGTCACACACTGGAGACGTTTTAATTCCCAGTGCCATTCGAGGCTGTAATTATGACAAGGAGCTCTATGTATAAATGGGTTCTGCTTGACTTGTCTGAAGGGGATTTTGCCAGGGAAGGGTGCGTTTTGGGACATAAGCTATTTATGTGGGAGAAGGGACGTATTCAACTCACAGCCGTTATTGGGGAACGTCTTTGGGACCAATTAGCGGGGAGGAGAAGCCAGAGCCGCAAATATAAAAACACCCGGCGACCTGTTTGATGCGGTCATGAATACCCCCTACGTGCTTTAGGGATGGAAGTCGCTTGTTCTGGTTAGCGAGTGCGATCCTCCGCCCCATTATGCAGGGTCGGGACTAGGAACCCTACCCCATACTCGTATCCTCGTTGTCAAAGCAAATCATTGGGAAATATGGCGAGATACCCATCAAACCAAGCAAGGTATACATTCATTTATATTCTCTCTACGCCCGGGTCCCCCCCGCTCTGTCGATCTCTTCCTATATCTACATCTCCTCGGATAACATATTCCCCTCCCTCTCCCTCATTGTTTGTTCTTTCTTCCTTCCGTCTCTCTCCTCCTCAGCCCTCCTCTGAGAACGCCCTCTCTGCCATTCCCTTTATTCAGAGTTCCCCTCGCCTCCACTGACTCTTATCACCCCCATCGGGCTGCTTGCAACGCTCCTTTACAACATTTAGAGGTCTGAACTCAGTTAAGATGTAAAGGCGAACTCTCTGTCTACCCGATGCGCAAAGGAAGCCTTGTGCAGCGACGCATGTGAACGGTCCCCCATCGACTGCGGCGCGCAGTGATGTGGTGAAAGGGACTCGTAATAAAAGGTACAGAGGTAGCATCAAGGATGCACCGTCCGTGGGACGCAACAAGCCTCTCCATTCAGAGCAACCATCTGTTTTCCTTCACCCACCCACCTACCGCTCTCTCTCACTCTCTCGTTCTCTCGCTCTCTTGCTCTCTCTTTCACTCTCTCGCTCTCGCTCTCTTTCTCTCTCTCTCTCTCGCTCTCTCGTTCTCTCGCTCTCTTGCTCTCTTTCACTCTCTCGCTCTCGCTCTCTTCCTCTCTCTCTTGCTTTTCTCTTGCTCTCTGTCTCTCACTCTTTCTCTCTCTTTGTCTCTCTCTCTCTCTCTTGCTTTTGACTCTCGCTATATCTCTTTCTCTCTTTCTCTCTCGCCATCTCACTCTCTGCCTTGCGGCTGCTGTGTTTTCCTCTGTTCCCTCCGTATCCATCCCACAACATCGTTAACATTTTTGAGCAGAGCAGGGCGAAATTGAAAAATGCTAAACGAGTTTGTTTCTGTGGTAATTAGCGGTAACAAGGAACACAGGAAGTTAATGGAAATGGCTTGGCTCGTTAAGGGGAAACTTCCTGTTATACCAATTGAAGTTCCTGTTGCAACAATCTCCATGAACATGCAAGAAAGGGCCCAAGGGGCGTGTCGATGGTTATTTGTTTGCTTGTGTGTGTGTGTGGGTGTGGGTGTGTGTGTGTGGGTCTGTCTGTGTGTGTTGGTGTGTGTGTGTGGGTTTGGGTGTGTTTAATGAGAGTTTTTCAGCTGTGTCCTTGATCTTCCTTGCAAGTTATTGTATACAGTGAGCATTTCATTACATGTAAAATTGCCATGTTTTGTCTGTTTGTGTGCACACATTGTGTGCATCCAAGGTATTTGAACTAATCCATGGCATTTCAACCAATCAGGACAAGCTGTTTATGAAAATATATCCCCCAATAGCCACAACCAAGGCAGGCGATTTAAATGCAAATACTTAACGCTATGTCATGATTGGAGGAATTGCCTTGGATCAAGTTCTGGAGTTCTGGCTCCTGTCATTCAAAATGTGGATCTCTAAAGTGCAGACGTGTATGCTGAAAGGTGTCATAACAACGTCAGTGTTGTCTAAGTCGGATGTCAAATTACAAACTAGGCATGAATATTTAGTTGTAAATAAGGTTAATAATAATGAGCATATCTATAAATTCAAGTGTAACTCAACTAAAAATGTACTCTACAGCTGTGAAACAACTGCTCTGTGTGCGAGTGCTTGTGTTGTATCGGGCTGTTTGTGAAAGTGTGTCTGACTGTGTTAGTTGATATTGATACACATTGATGTTAATATATATGTACACATATATGACTCTACCCATCGCCCCATGGAAGAGCTAGCGTGTTCCTTATGTGTTACGCCACCATGGGTATCACTGTCTGTCTGACCATCCAGCCTGTCTGTCCTACCTGCTCCACTTTACACCTGTCCCTTAAACCCACCGTGTGTGTGGATGTCCCCGTCTCCCTCCCTGTCTCCCTCCCCCTTCTCCTCCCCCTTCTCCCTCCCCCCCTCCCCCTCTCCCTCCCCCCTCTCCTCCCTACTGTGTTAGTAGTATACTGATGCACCTGTGTGTGTGTGTGTGCGTGTGTGTGTGTGTGTGTGTCTGTGTGTGTCTGTGTGTTCGTGTCTAGAACTGTCAAGACAACACGGAAGGCGCCAGGTGCGAGAGCTGTGCACCTGGATACTACGGCGTGGTTCGTGGTTTCCATGACGACTGCAAGCCCTGTGCGTGCCCCCTAACCAACCCAGAAAACAAGTATGCCCCTTTTGTCTTTCTTATTTCCTCCCTTCTTTCTTTCTCCTCCCTTTGTCTTCATTACTTTCCACACCTGCTATTACATCACTGAATGCTGTGTTTTACACATTGTCCATCGTTCAAAGGTTTAGAGTGAGTTTGTCTTCTGTTGTGTTTGGCTAGCTTCAGCCCCAGCTGCGTGTCGGAGAGCTTCGATGACTACCGCTGTACCAACTGTCCTGAAGGATACGAGGGGAAATACTGTGAGAGGTATGGTGACACACACACTGTAATGGATAACCACCCATATCATTTGACTACGATCAACTGCCCGTGTTCGAAAATTTAGTACAAATTGAGTACACAGGAACAATAGGATATAGGCAATGAATCGTGGCAATGGTAACAACATAGACATACACATGAGCATATATTAAAATATTCAGCCACCGTAATGTACCCTTTTTTTTTTACCTTTCTAGCTAAAAGTATATGACGACAGAATCGTGAGGATCAAATCAAAACCCCTCTTGTGTTTTCTCCATTGCTGCCCACTGGTTCAACGTATTAAATATGCCATATCGAGGCCGTAACTTATGACCATCGCCTCACAATCCACATCAGCGGTTGCACGTCTAGCCCAGCTATACTAGCTGCTGTAGTTGACCAAATGAAATATCACAGTCCGCTGTTCAGGGGGATCAGACAGAAGAGGTGTGCATCGGTGGGGAAGGATGTGTATTGATCCTTGAGGATTTAATTTGCCGTAACGGGAGTACTTAGAGGACAGCCTTCATGGGATCGATAGTATTTGCTGTTACGCAATCACACACAGACACAGAGCACGCCTGGAGGAAATGACCCGTCAGGGATAAGAAAAAAAAAAATCAGTTTCAGCTGCTTAAGTGATGCCGGCTGGGGGTCCTTTGACATGTTGTCGATAGCATTTACACTTCATTCATATCACCACACGTGGAAATATTGATGGGAATTGCCTGTTTGTATCTGTGATGTGGTCCCTCAACAAGACTGCATTAACTCCCCCCCCTTTCTTTCATCGCAATCCGCTGTTCAGGTGTTCTACTGGTTACCACGGTAACCCCCGGATGCCCGGCGGTCGGTGCGAGGAGTGTAAGTGTTCCGCATGGGGGGCACTCCCCGGGCCGTGTGACCCCGAGACTGGCCAATGCCGTTGCAGGGGCGGGGCAACTGGACTGTCGTGTGACCAGTGCATGGAGAGGCATGTGTGTGGACCCGCCGGGATTACCTGTAAGACACTAAACCCCTCTTTATATCTTTATGTCTGTCTGTCTGTCTGTCTGTCTGTCTGTCTGTCTGTCTGTCTGTCTGTCTGTCTATAAATATATATATATATATACAGTATATATATAAACTATAAATCTATCTATGTAACTATCTATCTATCAGCTATGTATCTATCTACCTATCAGCTGCATATATATTTATTTTTTTGTACTACCTCTAGCTATCTATCTATCTATGTATTCATTTGTCTATAGCTTTGTATCTACACCTCTACCTATCTATCAATTTCTCAGTAGTTTGTTTGTAGCGTCACTGTTCTCTGATTCTAATAGCTTCTCAGTAGCATAGCTCTGTAATGGCTCAGGTCGTGCGGTAGCTGTCACACAAGCTACATTTTCCCAAGAGTTTTTTCAAACCTAAAGGGCAGCGGAGCTCTGCTGCTGCCATCTGAAATCAAACTGCTAGGGATCAGTCAAACCAAATTGATGGTTGTGCGTCCGCGAGCCTGCAAAAACCAACAATTACTTCATCAGGCCCTCACTCACACTGTTCATACCACGATTTGACTCACACCTCTGCAATTTTGAAGCTCAGAACCGTAAGTCAATTCGCACCGACACCGATGTAAGGGCCAAAGGTCAAATACAACTGTCATAGCCGTGCACCTGTATGTGTTGTGGACAGTTATCACATAGCATTCCTCCTGTTCTCAGACACGCAAGCTTGAGTTGACTTGACAGAAAGATGGCAGAGGGTGAGAACAGAGAGGAATTGATACCCATGGTACACACGCACACACACACACACACACATACTCATTACATACATACACACTCTCAACACCTGCTTTTTGATGTTATGTGGAGCACACGTTTTGTTTGTTGCTTTGTTTTTGTTGCCAAATTGGTTTTGGAGCAGTGAGAGCAGAGCACAGCTTGCTTAATCAACAATTGAACATGTGTGCCCGCCTGTCTGTTTGACTGACAGTTTTATTGATCAATGAGTGAAGTTTGGTCAGTGTAACAAAAGAAAAAAAAGCTATGATGTATTAAACTACTTTTGCCGTGTTGCGCAGCTTGCTACATTTCCCTGAGGGGTAGCGTCAGTGTTGTGGGGCTTCATTTCAAGTCGAGTAACTACACTTTATTTTGATCCATCTATATGTCTCTTTGTCTAGCTATCTCTAGGGGGGTGGCAGGCTATCAATGAAATATGTGAGGGTGCACTAGCAAAAGGATTGGAAAACCAACAGACTCAACAGTCCGTCTGTGTGCCTTGGTATCGGTCTGTCTCTCTGTCTGCCGTAGTCAATAGCTGTGACTTGTTTTAGTTTCTCGCTGCGAATGGTTGGTTAGCACTAGAAGCCATTCTAGTTCTCCTAGTTGCCATGGGCGACGGCGACAGGAGAGATTGTGGCAGAAGTCAGGCCTGTGTCATTTAGAAAATAACTTCAATGTCATTTAGATCTAATTCAAACTTAATTTGACCATGATGGCGACGCCAATTGAGGCTATTAGCATTCATACAAGGTAGTGTGTGTGTGTGTGTGTACGTGTGTGTGTGTGTGTGTGTGTGTGCGTGCACATGTGCGTTCTTATGTGTGTGTGTGTCTGTGCACATGTGCGTTCTTGTGTGTGTGTGTGTGTGTTTGTGTGTGTGCACGCATTTGTTATTGTGTGTGTGTGTGTGTGTGTGTGTGTGTGTGTGTGTGGGTGTGTGAAGGGGGACCAGCGAGGTGCTGGAGTGTGTGAGGGAGAAGGATGTGGAGACGGGAAAAGAAAATTGCTCCAGTCTGTGTAGGGAGGAAATTGTTCACTCAGGTATTTATGTATTCAGACACAAAGCAGCGGTGCGGGGGGGAGGGGTTGTCTATGAAGAGACACGTGTCCTGAGTAGGGATGGATGTACATTGAGAGCCCAGGGGGGCGTTTAGTATGGTGAGGACGACCGTAGTGCCTTCAGGTCAACCCCGCTGTGGGTGTTTACAGGACGGTGGTACATTACAGTAGACTCGGCATCCTCTACGTTCATGATTGATTTGATCGAATTAAAGTCTTATGAATGTTGTAATAAATCAGAGCACATCTAAATCATCGTTATTCTCCTGTTTGTTGTTAAAGGATGTGGTTATCGCAGTGTTCATTTGTCGTTGTTGTTTTACTGTATGTTATCCCTTAATGAAGAAAACCACAGTTAGGATGGTTCAACGTGAAGCATTGCTCTGTTTGTCTAGACGGACCTGGTAGCATGTCCTTGAGGTAAGAAGCACATGGCAGATCATGCATGAGTGTGTATTCTGTTGTCTTTTTACACAAAGCATGTGTGTGTGTTGGTGATTGGATTTGGTCTAAGCATGCACTCGAAACAGCTCCTCATCCAAGTGTGACGAGGCAGATATTCAGTATGAATACGTGTGTGTGTGTGTGTGTGCGTGTGTTTGTGTGTGTGTGTGTATTCTGTCTTGTCGTAGATTGATAGGGTAAAAACAGTGAGTTTTTATTTAATTTATCTTTGATTTCCTGTGTCAGGCAGTTTCATTTCAGCAATAAATCAGCCTCTGGCTGTGAAAGACACGAACACTCATATCGAAATGCATGCGCACAATTCACACACATGCATGGGTGTATGATGTGTGCTCATGCACTTCTGTATGTGCGTGAATGACTTTGTGTGCGCATGCACTGTGCAGTGTGTTTTACAGACAGCTATAATGGCTATATCTCTGCCTCAGTTTTTCTCATTGTTTTGGGCCTTTTTCTCACACAGGATCCATACGCACGCACACACACAAACCCACACACACACACACACATCAGACAGAATCCCTCACCCATCATCCACTCCCGCCTAGACTCCCGAGAAGATGTACACACACATACCCACACCCACACATACAAACTCAAGTGCGCGCGCACACACACACACACACACACACACACACACACACACACATTCTCTCTCGCTCTCTCTCACACACACACATACTGATACCTGCTCACTACTAGGTGCCTAATTTGTCTTATTTGCGGCTGTATGCGCTCTCTCTCTCTCTCGCTCTCTCTCTCTCTCTCTCTCTCTCTTTCTCTCTCTCTCTCTCTCTCTCTCTCTCTCTCTCTCTCTCTCTCATCCAGCTTGCGATGACGAATGCACCGGTTTGCTGATCAGCGACATGGACAACCTTTACGGCGTCATTACCTCGGTCAACCTGACCACGCCCCTTCCGCCCCCCTATAAGATCCTGTACCGCTTCGAGAACATGACCGAGGAGCTCAAGGTAATAACAGCCTGGGTGGCGTCTGCAGCAGATAATCCACTGCATCAGTCACTTTCAAAGACTTACATTACAAAAGTATATGTCTCCCTCCATGGACATCCACAACCGTATCAGGTGATTAAATCAATGCTGCTGTAGGTGAGACTTAACAGCTATCATCTGTGTGCAATTTGTTAGACATGGCAGAGACATCGGTCAGCCATTTGTGAGTGAAATCCTCTGCCAGTCTGTATACTTTGAGTTGACTCTGCCTGCCTCTATATGAGACAATTTTGATTTTAGAGAGCTCACTCTGACCAATCTGTGCATTTCTTCCCTAATCGTTTCAGGGTTTTATCTTGCCTGTAAATCACACAGCGTTACCAACTAAATGTGGAAAAAACGTAAGGGGCGTTAGAGCAGAGAGGGAGTGTGTTAGGTTGTTTAGTTTCAAAATCCTATTCGCTCTCGCTTAAATACAACTTTACAACTCTCAAATCTTATCTACAGCACCTTTTATATGACTTTACAGTGAAACACGAAAAACCCTATTCAAGGGATTCATGACCCAAGCCGGCTGACTTTGACAGTACTGTGCATGAGCAAGTATGTGATTGCCATGTTGAACCATCGGAAATATGTCTACAATTGGATAAACAGGAAGGCAAGCCCTCTGTGACATGAGGATATTACTTTTAATCATCCAACCGTCAGATTCTTCTGAGATGTTCAATTCATTTCAAGGAAGTAACCAGCCGGAGCTGAGGGTTTTAACCTCTGTTGGCCCTGTGAACGTTGTCAGAACCACTCTACACGGAACACAATCATGCAGTTGTCTGCGGCCCCTAACCTCGCCATACTCGCCCCAACTCGGATATATATTCACTTTAAAGCTGAATATTTGATACCACATTGTAAGTGATGAGACACTCTTAACTTGATAGAAAAATGTATTCTGGGAGCCACTGAATATATGTCTATCACACAAAATATTAGCTATTGCACAACGTTTGAAATACCTAACTGTCGAAGAAGCTATCGAAAATACCTCGAAACATATGACACGTTTCCTACCCTGCTCTCAACACATTCCATAAGGGTTTGGCCATGCTAGAAGAGCTGACCCCCACCCTAACCCTATTCCTGTGCCCCAGTGAAGACACAACACAGTGTTCACATGTTGAATAACGTACCTCCCTCCTCCCAGCACATGCTGTCCCCCCAGAGGGCCCCGGAGAGACTGCTCCAGCTGGCTGACTCTAACCTGGGGTCTGTGGTCACTGAGATGGACCAGCTTCACAACAGGGTACGACACACACACACACACACACACACTTCCCCAAAGTAACCAACACTCACGCTCTCTTGGTTTTTGCAAGTGAACTTCAACAAGTTCTCTTGCTGCATTTACCATGGTAACTCTGTCTCTCCCTCTCTGTCTTTGTACACACACACATACACACACACACAAACACACACACACAAACATACACACAATCACGCAGACACACACACACACACACACACACACATACACACATACTTCCATACACACAAATACACACACACACGCAAACATGTACTAACACACACACACACAAACACACACACAAACACAAAAATCCCTCCCTCCCTTCAATTCCTCTCTCTGTCTCTCTCTCCTTTGTTTATTTTCTTTTCTGGATATTTTTCTTCCACCAAAGATTTCAATTGACTGTCCCTCCCCCTCTCCACGCTTTGTTTTGTCTATCAGCGGCGGTCCACAATTACTGAGGCGCCACTCACACTCACACTCAATCATATTGATCGCATGGCGCGCAGAGTGAACTGTACTTTCCTCCACTCACACACACCGTCCATCCTTGTCTCTCCACAGAGTTTATCACTGTGCCCCTCCTAGCCACCCCCACTTATTATGCACCGATCCGGACTCAATAGCATTCAACACTCATTCAACATTTCTTCATCTATTAATGGGCAGTGTGTGTGTGTGTGGGGGGGGATGTTTGTGTTAATAATTACATATTCCTGGATGGATTATATGTTGAATTGCCCTATTCTTACAAACTTGTTTGTCTCTTGTTTGTTTGTGTCCCATCGTGTGTGTGTGTGTGTGTGTGTGTGTGTGTGTGTGTGTGTGTGTGTCTGTGTGTGTTTGTGTGTGTGTGTGTGCCTCTGTTTGTCTCTGTCACTTTGTGTGTGTACGTGTATGTGTGCGTGTTTGTGTGTCTGTGTGTGTTTGTGTGTGCCTGTATGCGTGTGCCTTGTGTGTGTGTCTGGGCCTGTAAATGTATGCCTGTGTGTGTTTTTGCCTGTATATGTGTGCCTGTGTGTGTGTGTGTGTGTGTGTGTGATCTCAGGCCACCAAGGTCTCTGCGGACGGAGAGCAGGTGGAGGACGACGCCGGCCGGATCCATAAAGGAGCCGAGGACCTGTTGAGGTTCATCCAGGACACGCTGCTGGGGGCCACAGGTAACCACAGGGGCCCCGCTGGTCCTCACACTGCTGGGGGCCAAAGGTAACCACAGGGGCCCCGCTGGTCCTCAAACTGCTGGGGGCCAAAGGTAACTACAGGGGCCCCGCTGGTCCTCACACTGCTGGGGGCCAAAGGTAACCACAGGGGCCCCGCTGGTCCTCACACTGCTGGGGGCCAAAGGTAACCACAGGGGCCCCGCTGGTCCTCACACTGCTGGGGGCCAAAGGTAACCACAGGGGCCCCGCTGGTCCTCACACTGCTGGGGGCCAAAGGTAACCACAGGGGCCCCGCTGGTCCTCACACTGCTGGGGGCCAAAGGTAACCACAGGGGCCCCGCTGGTCCTCACACTGCTGGGGGCCAAAGGTAACCACAGGGGCCCCGCTGGTCCTCAAACTGCTGGGGGCCAAAGGTAACCACAGGGGCCCCGCTGGTCCTCACACTGCTGGGGGCCACAGGTAACCACAGGGGCCCCGCTGGTCGTCACACTGCCTCCTCCCCTCCCTAACCGCTCCTCCAGGAGACACAGCGATGGCATTTGGGCCCCGTCCACACGGAGCCGAAACGGGCGAAAACGATCCGGTTTCGTTTTATGCGTTTCAAGGCGCTGGTTCTCCACAGAAAAAGTGGAGCGCATCAAGCCTGCGCGCATACAGCCTCGCGCTGTATACAAACATTCAGTCACGAGGAGAAATTGAGGAGAAATACTTTTTAATGTACAGTTAGTAATTGAATTTATCAAGGGGCTTTATTTAAAGCTACAAAAAGAATACAAATAAAATAATAAATAAAAAGTTCAACGCAACTCTGACGTCCCCCAGTTGGTGGGGGGCTAATGACGTCATCGTTTGCGTTTCAGGCGTCCACACGAATCCGATCGAAACCGCATAGGTCCGGATAGATTTGAAACCACCTCCGAGGGTGGTTTCAGAAATGTGTGGGCTCCGTCTGGACGGTCGGCCGAAACGCACAAGACTTATGCGGTTTCACCAAAAAAATCGACCCTGTGTGGACGGGGCCTTAGTTTGTAGGAGGTGTGTGAGCTCTTTGAGGAGGTCACAGGCGAAGGTGTGAGATAAGGGTTAGGGTGGGGGGGGGGGGCTGGGGGCCTTGCCTGGTGCTGCAGACCACAGTGATGCTACCTTACAGCGATGAGTGATCCATCGCCCGGACATGTGTCTTATTGATGTCCACAGGGTACCTGTTGTTGTTCTAGGGATTCCTGTTCTCATTATTCTTTTTTATTTTCGAGGGCCCATATCTTAGGGGTGGATGGGTTAAAAGTTTTGCATGTTCTCCACCATATTTGTATCCCAGAAGAGCAGTTCTTCAAAAGGTTTGGTGCTGAAATTCCCATAAGAGGCGCTATGACATCCGAAAGACGAAAGCGATTGACGCGACCCCCTTTTTCTTTGCTGCACAGTGAAAATCTGTGTCTGTCTGTGTTCCCACCCGCCGGTTTGTCTATATACTAGTCTCCCTGCCTCCTGTCTGCCTGTATGTCTGTCTGTGTACCTACCCGCCTGTTTGTCTATGTAGCAGTCTCCTTGTCTCCTGTCTGCCTGTCTGTCTGTCTGTCTGTGTTCCTACCCCCTGTTTGTCTATGTATCATTCTCCCTGACTCCTGTCTGCCTGTCTATCTGCCTGTGTGTCGGTCTCCATGCCAACCTGTCTGTCTGCCTGTGTGTCGGTCTCCCTGCCAACGGTCACGGTTATATTCTGTGGTGGACTGGTCAAAAGTTTTCAAATTTTGGGTACATAAACATCTGCCCACTTAGCAGGTCCGAAACAGTGTGATGCCATAAGTTGCCAAGAATTTAAACGATCGAAACAGACGGCATTTCCACCACGACGGATAAACAATTCTGAAACTCTGTGTCTTTTGGACCCATAATGTCCTTCAGGATAGATTTTGCTGCATAGTAAACAATTTCGAAAAACAGAAATCGTCTTCATCAGAACCATAGTTTCAAATGAAAACAGTACTTGAAAATGGTTAACTGAACTAAACTGTATGCTCCCCAAAAATTTCAGAATTTGGAAAACTTGAGTTTTCCAACTCATGATTTGGCGTGAGCTGTTGAATGTTGTGCGTCCCTTCGTTTGGGAGTCATGAGTGCCATTGGATAGAGAGAGTTTGTCTGTGTGAGACAGTCCAGACAGACTCTCCATCACAAATATACACTCCTCAACACTGCTCCTAGTAGTCTCCTGGCTCCCGGCCCAAGCACACTCTGATTAGGACTACCTCCTTCCGTGTGTGTGTGTGTGTGTGTGTGTGTGTGTGTGTGTGTGTGTGTGTGTGGGTCTGTGTGTGTCTGTGTGTGCTTGCATGATAGCCACTAATTAAGTCTCTAATTGCTACTCTCAATCATTCAGTGGGCCACAACTCTCCCTCCCTCTCTCTTTCACACTCACTCTCACTCTCCCCTCTCTCTCTGTCCCTCTCTCTCTCTGTCCCTCTCTCTCTGTCGCTCTCTCTCTCTGTCCCTCTCTCTCTGTCCCTCTCTCTCTCTGTCCCTCTCTCTCTGTCCCTCTCTCTGTCCCTCTCTCTCTCTGTCCCTCTCTCACTCTCCCCCTCTCTCTCTGTCCCTCTCTCTCTCTGTCCCTCTCTCTCTCTGTCCCTCTCTCACTCTCCCCCTCTCTCTCTGTCCCCCTCTCTCTCTGTCCCTCTCTCTCTCTGTCCCTCTCTCTCTCTGTCCCTCTCTCTCTCTGTCCCTCTCTCTCTGTCCCTCTCTCTCTCTGTCCCTCTCTCTCTCTGTCCCTCTCTCTCTCACTCTCCTCTCTCTCTCTGTCCCTCTCTCACTCTCCTCTCTCTCTCTGTCCCTCTCTCTCTCTGTGCTCTTTTTAATTTTTTGTATGCATGCACCCAAAGGATGCTAGGTCCTTAGAAGGCACAAGCAAGTACATGCAAAACAAAGCAAACGCTTGTGTGTGCGTGTGTGTGCGTGCGTTAGTGCGTGCGTGCGTGTTGTTTTACAAAATATAATGTGATTCTATTCACGTTTTAAGTGCTTAATTGGCTTTTAAATCCCACCAACTAATAATGTTGGTCTAACACACATAGCTGGTACACACACACACACACACACACAAACACACACACAAAAACACACACACACGCACAAAAACACACACACACACACAGCTGTTCATTAGCATGATGGTTTTAGTTTTGTCCTGCTCTCATCACATCATGTTTACCTTTCAAATGAGGAGACTTGTGTCCCTCATCACACAAGTAATTTCTCATGCATAAAAGCAGTCTTACACACACACACACACACACACACACACACACACACACACACACACACACACACAGACACAAACACTTCAATACGCACTGTTCATATTTGCACTGACATTATCAGGTTGATAATGTTTGTGCTTGTGTTTGTGTGTGCATGCCATAATGTGTGTCATTCAAATGAGCCCAGCAACATGTTGTGTTGGAGTTTGCTTTTGATTGGTTGGAGATTTCCCTGCTGTTAATTAGATAAAATCAAGGCAAGCCATGAAGTCTGCCAAAATCCCTGGCTTTGAATCGAGTTAAAAGGCCATGTGTGTGTGTGTGTGGGTGTGTGCATGCGTGTGTGTGTATGTGAGAGAGTGTGCGTCTGTGAAAGTTTATTTGCATGATATAATGACTTTTGTATAAAGGACCTGTGTGTGTGTGTGTGTGTGTGTTCATGGGTTCATGACTATTGGCGAGGTGTATGTCTGTGTGTTTAATCAAATGGAGTTCAAACAGCACTTGATTCCCTTCCTGGAGCTCTCTCTCTCTCTCTCTTTATCTCTCTCTCTTTATCACTCTCACTTTATCTTGCTTTCTCTTTCCATCTTGTTCAATTATTAGACGTGTCAGCAAAGTGCAATTCGAATTTCTCTCCTCATTTTAAACGATTATTTCTAAACTCGGATGATTAACCAAAGATTATGGAAGGCAGTGTATGAAAACAAGGCGGTCGTTAGCAGATAACACTTTTAAGTATGGGTTTGATTACAATCTGGATGACGTTATATAACAACCCCCGCCATCGATAGCCGTAGAGGCTAAGCCAGGGTGTAAATCATGTGGGCCCCAAATCAACACGTTTGGCGTCTGTGCCACAATCACCGCCTCAGGTTTTAAAGTCGTCTGGAGGGTCGAGGACATGGAGGGAGATGCCTTGGTAGGCCATAGACCAACTCTTCCCTCCCTCCCTACCTTACCAGACTGGATGACAGAGCCATGCAATTGGATATCACAACAATTGTATCCATCCATTGTATCCGGCTGAATGGGTTCGGATGTAAATTGGTCCATCTCCTCAGTAGTCACCTGCAGAAATATGAAGAATTTTAAACTAACCAGAGTACACCAGTCTCTTTTGAATTCTAGGACTCACCTTTTTTCGTTTTGATGTCTTGCCTATTTGGTTTTGAATCAGATTTTGTCTACCTATCTTTGTACCTGTCTGCCTGTCTATCTGTTTATCTTTCGGTTGCTCCGTCGGTCTGTCTGCCTTCCTATCTGCTTTTCTGTTTGTCTGTCTGTGTTCCTACCCGCCTGTTTGTCTATATACTAGTCTCCCTGCCTCCTGTCTGCCTGTATGTCTGTCTGTGTACCTACCCGCCTGTTTGTCTATGTATCAGTCTCCTTGTCTCCTGTCTGCCTGTCTGTCTGTCTGTCTGTCTGTGTTCCTACCCCCTGTTTGTCTATGTATCATTCTCCCTGACTCCTGTCTGCCTGTCTATCTGCCTGTGTGTCGGTCTCCATGCCAACCTGTCTGTCTGCCTGTGTGTCGGTCTCCCTGCCAACCTGTCTGTCTGCCTGTGTGTTGGCCTCCCTGCCAACCTGTCTGTCTGCCTGTGTGTTGGCCTCCCTGTCAACCTGTCTGTCTGCCTATGTGTCAGTCTGCCTGTGAGCCGGTCTCCGTGCCAACTTGTCTGAGTGTCTATGTGTCAGTCTCCATGCAAACCTGTCTGTCTGCCTGTGTGTCGGTCTGCCTGTCAACCTGTCTGTCTGCCTAGTTGTCAGTCTCCCTGCCAACCTGTCCGTCTGTTTTCCTGCAGAGCTCCAGGCCAAGGCGGCGGAGCTGAACGCCACCTTATCGCGGCGCGCTGGGTCACCAGAGAAGAGCCTGAAGGAGATGAAGGCCGAGATCCAGGCCATGTTAGCCGAGCTCCGAGCCAGACAGCTGGCTGGGAAGAAGGGCATGGCAGCGGAAGAGCTGGGGTAGGAGGGGGCACCGTGGACACACACACACACACACACACACACACACACACACACACACACACACACACACACACACACACACACACACACACACACACACACACACACACACACACACACACACACACACACACACACACACACACACACAGCACAACAACTGTGCAAACATGATTATAATAATATGTAGAAGACATATTTTATTCTCTTTTCCCCTCTGTTTTTCTTTAGTCCTTCTTATGTCTTCCCACCTCTTTAATTGGTTGTGTCATTCAGCATTTTGTTGTCGTCTTTTTATACAGCAGCGCGTTGTGTAGACACCAAAGACATTTCGAATAAACAGCTTCCATTTAATAGGCTGCTGATTGCTACATCTCCTCGAGCCATTACTCTGATGGTTAAGCAAAATTGTTCTGTTTCTCTCTTCCTCTTCATATTTCCTGTTTCTCACTCTCTCCCTTTCTCTCTCTCTCTCTCTCCCTCTCTCCCTCCCTCTCCATCTCCATCTTTCTATCCTACGAGTTTTCTTTCGCTGTGCACATGTGAGTGTGTGTTTGTCAGTGTCTCTCCAATTGCATTTGTTGGAATTAGCAATCTGCTTCCTCAGCTCGCTCTTTGAATTCCTTTCTCTGCCCCCGCCTCCCATTCTATATAATCTCTCTTCCTCTCTCCATCCTACTCTTTCTCTTTCAGTGGTAAATGTTGACGAGGTCGATGAGTTAATTAAAACGTGTAGCCTTAGGATGGAGAGAGAGTAAATAAGTGCAGCAGACAAAAAGGGAGTGCAACAAAGTGAAAGATTGGAAAGAAAGCGTGGATGGAAAGAAACATACAAAGGGAAGGATAGAAACAGAGAGAAGGTGAGGGTACAGAAAGCCCAGCAGTGACTCTCCTCTCGCTAGGTACGTGTGAAGAGAGGCTTCTTGCTGGTTTATGTTGCAAATATACAAGTTTAACAGTGATGCCAGAGTGCTTTAATGAACAGAGTTTCAGCGACAACAATTCTAAACTACAAGGTTTTCCCCAGCACTTTCAGACTCAACCTTCACCTTGTCAACGCAAGTAATCGTGCCGGCAGACTTTTAATTTTACCTCTGGGGGTTTTCTTAAAAAACAAAATTCGGCAAACAGACACTCCACACACAATCATAGAGGTACACAAACACACACAAACACATGCACACACACGCACACACACACACACACAATCTCTCTCACTCACACACACACACACACGCTCACAAAGTCTTGATTTATCTCTAATCTCCTGGCTGCTGTTATTCAAATCTAGTCAACGAATCTAGTGTTGCATTGTATAGTATAATATATATACATTGCCCTCTACATACACACTCAGTTGAACACACACACAAAAACACACACACACACACATACATTAGTGTGATGATATTTGCAAGGTTTTAAAACTCTTAAAACTAGCGTTGCCTCGGGAGTCAATAGAAAACAGAATCAGCTCTTTCGCCTCAAGCATCAGCCTTGGAGTGATTATGGTTAGTAGGGCACAGTCTCCTCTCCTCCCCATCCTCTCCGCTTTGCTAAACTACTTTTCCCCTCCCTCCTCTCCTCTCCTCTACTACTCTCCCCTCTTCCCCTCACCTCCTCCTCCTCCTCCTCTCTACTTGCCTCTCCTCTCTTTACGTTCACTTCCAATCACCTTACTCACCTTTTCTTCTCCCCCTCTCCTCTTGCCTCCTCTCCTCGCCCCCACCCCCTCCCCTCCTCACCTTTCCTTGCCTCTCTGCCTCCTCTCCTTTCCTTGCCTCTCTGCCTCCTCTCCTTTCCTTGCCTCTCCCCCTCCTCTATCCCCCCTCGCTTCTTCTTTCATTGTGCTGGAGCTAATGTTCATGGTCAATGGTTAAAGCTCAGGACTCGAGGCTTAATGCTAAGTGCTAAGCTAACAGCAGAATGCTGCTACTCCATTCCCCAGTTTGGCCGAAGAGCTGTACCAGAAAGTCAAGAGGCTGTTTGGAGACCCCCACCAGGCCACCGAGGACCTCAAAGCAGAGGTAGGGGCCCCGTCGACTCACATGGATGATGGGGAACAGAAATGTGACATGTATGTGTTAGTGTGTGAACTGGCACTTGACTTGAGTGTGTGGCTTTATGCACACGTGCGTGTGTGTGTGTGTGTGTGCGCGCACATCGTTTGGTGGTAACTGGAGGGCATCTACTTTAAGTCAGTCCCAATAAAGAGTCGAGGTGTCTTCGAGCATGGCACCACTTCAATGCCGGCCAATTTTCCATTGTGTTACCACATTATGCCCGCTGTGATTCTAATTCCCGTTATACCACATTAAAGTGAGGTGACATTTCATGGAACACGTTGGATTATTTAAGTGAGGTGTTGTTGCATAGGCAAACCATAGCCTGGTTCATGTGCATTATATTCTCTGGTTTGCTTTGCTTTGCCCCCCCCCTCCCATTCAGGTGACAGGGAAGCTGTCGGACCACGGGGGGAAACTGGAGGAGGCCCAGGAGCTGCTGGACGCTGCCCAGAGCAAGAGCAGAGAGGCTGGGGTACTGGCTGCTCAGAACCAGGCCAACCTCACAGCCCTGGAGGTACGCTTGTGCTGTGTGCACACTGTTTCTGCATGTGCGTGTGAAGACACGCGCCTGCACATATACACACACGGACACACACGCACACGCGCACATACACATATATAACTTGGTGCTTCAGATTGGTGAGGGAACAATGCTCTAGGCTCTGCTATGCTGTTCCTATAAATGGCAAAAAAATGAAAACGAAAAAACGGACCCACCAGGCAGTTTGGCCCCAACTATCAAACCGTTTATTCAAGTTGTTATGGTAAAACTAAGTGGTGCAGTTTTAGTTTTAGTTTTTTTTCAAGTGCAGTATGCCGTTGATTAAGATGACCTTTTTCAGCTTGGCAGGATGATGAATGAGTAGGTTCAAGGATATCATAACATATTTCTTTACAATTAGCCTTTTCTGTATTTATTTCCCTCTAGCTTAATGGTTTTGTTTTTATTATTACTGTCTCTCTTGCTCTTGGCTGCTCTCTCAGTTCAGGGGTACACGCCCTCGCCACACAATAGCCTTGGAGTCAAATTGAATTCTAGCATGCATGCATTCAACGTTCCATATTCTCTGACATGGGTAATGATGTTGTTTTTTTACAATGAACATAGTCCTCGTATGCAATTTTGAAAGGGCCCCTTAACAGGAATCGTTTTTTTTAAAATTATTATTGGGAAAGTAACGGCTTCAATTTACATCCCTTGAATGGACCTATTCTATTTCCGAGACATGCAAACAGAAAGGCAAACATTGACACACACACACGCACACACACACACGCACACACACACACGCACACACACACTAACAGGCAGGCAGGCGTTCATGCACAATCACACACATACAGCCTGGCACACATACAAACATACACAAACATACACAAAATATGTAAACAAACACACACCCACACACACAAAGACACCCAGCCTCACACAAAACCCATACCAATACACACAGACAATAACACACAACACACGCATCCACACACTCATCCACACACACAGAACACACACACACAGGACACACACAAATCCACACAAACTCACAGACACACACACACAAACACACACATACATGCGTACACCAACCCTGCCGTGTGTGTGTGTGTGTGTGTGTGTGTGTGTGTGTGTGTGTTGCAGAGGAAGCGGACGGCGGTGAGTGGCGTCAGGCAGGAGGCAGAGGGGCTTCTGGGGGACGGCGAGCGGCTGCTGGGCGAGGCCAACCAGCTCTCGGACCGCATCAACGGGGAGATCGAGGTGGGTGACGCGACCCCCCTCCCCCACGCACCATCAGAACAACACCACCGCCCCAACAGTGTGGCCCGTGGGTGTGTGGTGCGGAGGCCTTACGCCGGGGGAGAAGCCCGCAGCGTAGAGCTCCAGCCGGGGAGGTCTTGCAGAAGGGCTGCCTTGGTGCTCCTTTCCAGAACCATCGCCTGCCCAGCTGCTGCTATACGGGCCACCTGGTTTTTAAAATGTCGACGTAGATGTTTTTAAAGTAATCCAGCCGGTATCTTATCATGCAATTGATGTGTTTGTTTTATTGAAAGCAGACCAAACGAAATCATTCCCTACCTGTGTGTGTGTGTGTGAGTATTTATGCTTGTGTGTGTGTGTGTGTGTGTGTGTGTGTGTGTGTGTGTGTGTGTGTGTGTGTGTGTGTGAGTATTTATGCTTGTGTGTGTGTCTGTGTGTGTGTGTCTGTGTGTGTGTGTGCGCGTGTGTGTGCCTGCAGGACCTAGAGGAGATGGAGCGAGAGCTGGGTCCTCTCCATGACCGCCTTGAGACCAAAGTGGCTCACCTGACGGACGGTCTGAGTGACGGGGACCTGGCCGATCACGTGGGGCTGGCCGAGAGACACGCCCAGCAGCTCAACGAATCAGCGGCCATCCTCGACGGGTACTTAAAGAGTTGCACGTTTCACCTTCACTACACACATTCACCAAGTCAATACATGAGATAACACTAGAAATACAAACATACCTCAAACCCTTTTTTATTATCATAATAATAATAATAATTCATTTTTATTAATTGGTTATTTTTATTAGTTATATTATGGGTATTATTATATCATCATCAGAATGATTATGATTATCATTTTTTGGATAACTGTTTAAAACTGCATACACATTAATTTGATCTTCTGTTGGTTAATAGATCTTTCTTGTCTTCTTTCCTGTTCCTTTTCCCTTCCTCACCTCCTCCTCCCTCCTGTCCTTTCCTTGGTGCTCCCTGTCCTCTGTGTCCCCTCCCTCCTCACCTCCTCCTCCCTCCTGTCCTCTCCTTGCCGCTCCCTGTCCTGTACCTGTTGTATGATCCCTGCCTGGTAGTATTTTGGCGGAAGCTAAGAACCTCTCCTTCAACGCCACGGCTGCGTTCAAGGCCTACAGCAACATAAAGAACAGCGTGGACGAGGCCGAGAGAGAGGCCAAGGCAGCAAAACAGAGCGCCGCCGAGGCACTGATGCTGGTGAGAGGACACACACACACACACACACACACACACACACACATACACACATGCACACACACTACCTGGTCTGTACACACAAAGTACACACACACACATAAAGAAAGGGCACACACACACCACAAACGTACACACACACGTTCGCACATAGAAACAATTAATTTGCCTGCACAATGGACTTACCTCTGCACAAAGTACACACATAAAGTGCACACACACACAGACACTGCAGTTATGTATACACAGATTTGTCATCATCATCACCATCATC
The DNA here is from genome assembly GCF_949987615.1 of Pollachius pollachius. NCBI lineage: Eukaryota > Metazoa > Chordata > Actinopteri > Gadiformes > Gadidae > Pollachius > Pollachius pollachius. Next base: position 13,971,659 of record NC_136949.1, on the reverse strand, counting down.
ATTGCACACTAGCACATCCATTTTATCTTTTCAATCACCCGAGCAGGGTCATACAAGTACAGCCTGGGTGTGTGTGTCTGTGTTTGTGTGTGTGTGTGACGGCAGGAGAGAGGAATGATAAATCTCACATGCATGAACAGGTAGTCACTGCCACCGCTGGTGCAACGCAAGCGCTCGGGCCGCACCATTAGTCGCGGTGGGGAGATGAAAGCAGTGTCGCGTCTCTCTCTTTTTCTTCTCTCTCTCTCTCTCTCTCAAACACACAGGCACTTCTCCACTCATTTGTCTTGACTGATGTCACCCTATCGGGGAACAGTTGATCACTTTCCCCTCTCTCTATCTCTCATTCTTTATTCATCGTTGCTCTCTGTTCTTTCGGCAAGATCTGTTTTCTTTCACCTCTTTTCTTTCCGCTCTTCCAATCATTACTTCTCTCCTTTTTCCTCTTACTTTTCTGTGTGTGTGTGTGTGTGTGTGTGTGTGTGTGTGTGTGTGTGTGTGTGTGTGTGTGCTCTTTCCAGGGCTTATAAGGTAGTATGCTCATTATGTCCAGCTAGGAACAGGGCACATATGAATGTCAGGCCGCACTCTACTGCAGCCTTTCTTTTTCAGCCTCACTTTGTCAGTTTGGCTTAGCTCAGGAAATTACTTGCAATCTGAAGGTTGCTAGTTCAATCCCCGGCTCCTCCTAGCTGATTTTCGAGCTTTCCCTGAGCAAGACACCTGACCCTAACTGCTCCCGACGAGCTTATCAAGTTCCTCTCTTTGTAAGCAGGATTTTCACTGTTTGTCTGCGCATGCATCTGTGTCTTATTAAGCAAAGTTGTGTTTGTAGTATTATTAATACACTCTGTGTGTGTGTGTGTGCGCCTGTGTGTGTGTGTGTGTGAAGGCCTCTGGTCCTGACATCCCAGTAAAGGATGAAGCCAAAGACTCACTGCAGAAGAGCTACAGACTGCTGAATCAAGCCAAGCAACTAGAGGACAACGTCAAAGGTCTGTCCGTCCAGCTGTCTGTCTCCCTGTCTATGTGTCCGTCTGTCTGACTGCCCGTCTGTCTTATCCGTCTGTCAGTGTGTCAGAATGTCTTTCCCCGACCCATCTGTCTGCCTGTCTACCCATTGCCGTGCCTCTACAAACCATGAAGCTATAATAAGGTGGAATGTAATGCTCTGTTTGTGTATCCCTCTCTTCATCTTCTCTCTCTCTCCCCCTCTCTTCATCTTCTCTCTCTCTCCCCCTCTCTTCATCTTCTCTCTCTCACTCTTACTCTCTCTCTCTCTCTCTCTCTCGCTCTCTCTCTCTGTCTCTCTCTCTCTCTCTCTGTCTCACTGTCTCTGTCTCTCTCTCTCTCTCTCTCTCTCTCTCTCTCTCGCTCTCTCTCTCTGTCTCTCTCTCTCTCTCTCTCTCTCTGTCTCACTGTCTCTCTGTCTCTCTCTCTCTCTCTCTCTCTCTCTCTCTCTCTCTCTCCCCCTCTCTTCATCTTCTCTCTCTCTCCCCCTCTCTTCATCTTCTCTCTCTCTCCCCCTCTCTTCATCTTCTCTCTCTCTCTCTCTCTCTCTCTCTCTCTCTCTCTCGCTCTCTCTCTCTCTCTCTCTCTCTCTCTCTCTCTCTCTCTCTCTCTCTCTCTCTCTCTCTCTCTCTCTCTCTCATGCAACTGCTGTCGATTTATCGTTGTAGGTCATTATGCATCTCGTTCGAGTGAGGAGGATGGACAGCAGGCTTAAACGTTTCAACGCTTTCATTAGTCATCTGTGGCTTTTCTGTGTGTGTGTGTATGTGTGTGTGTGTGTGTCTGTCTGTCTTTGTATGTGTACAGATAATGCAGCAAGTGTGGCCAATCTGAAGGGCAGGGTGAAAGCTGCCAGAGACAAAAACAAAGACCTGCTGAAGGCTGTCAACGAAACCATGGCAACCCTTAACGCCATACCCAGCGGTGAGAGAGAGAGAGAGAGAGAGAGAGAGAGAGAGAGAGAGAGAGAGAGAGAGAGAGAGAGAGAGAGAGAGAGAGAGAGAGAGAGAGAGAGAGAGAGAGAGAGAGATCTAAACTTACAGTACAAACTGATCGATATCAGAAGAGGCAGTCAGGTGCTAGTCAGCATTCAGACACACACACTCAGAAGTACACTATACATGTACAAATACACACAAAACATTCACATATGCAGATAGTGAATTGACAGTCATAGAGAGAAATACATTTTCTTATATCCTAGTGTGTGTGTGTGTGTGTGTGTGCACGCGCGCTCCTGCCTCCAGACACAGCAGCTAAGCTAGCAGCCTCCAAGGCGGTGGCAGCGGACGCAAACGCCACTGCCATCGATGTTCTGGAGCGCCTTGGGGATTTGAATCTGCGACTCCGTGGCCTCCAGAAGAACTACAGCGAACTGGAGGACACCGTCAGAGCAGCAAATCACATGATCCAGGACCCGGAGAAGAACAGTAAGGCTACTTTGCAATGCTCTGTAGGAGAAAAAGTTATTTTCCTATTCGCTGATGTAGAAAGCGTTTTGGGAAGTCAACCCAAGGCATTCTTCTACCCCGATTTAAAGGTGCTCCCAATGTTAACAAGGATAGTTTGGACTCAAGGGCCTGTAACAGATTGTCTAGCATGATGCTAGAGATTAGATGCCGTTATTTAATTGCCTCAGTATTGAATTTGTAGGCTTCTTACTGCAGCAATCTACCTGGGCTAGAATGGAGTCATGAATGTGCTATCAGGAAGTTCAGGGCGTGTTGATATTTGTGCTCTACCATGGGTCCAAAATAGTGAACTGTTCCTTTCAATTAAAGTTAAGTTTGGTATGAGAAGAATGGTGCGATGATTGTAAATTAGATTTGATAGGTTGCTGTTTAACGCATTTAAATCAAACCTATTTAGGTTTGATTTATCTTATATTCTGGAGTTGGAGCAAGATGATATGTGGGAATGCTTTCAAATGATTTAGTTAAAGTAACAATTATCCTTCACTTGTATTTATGTTGCTTGTTCATTTGACAGTAGAGTAGTTCAATCTTCCATCCCTCATCCTGTCTTTTGCTGCTGAAAGAAAATGCGCGATCAAGTGATCAACTAACTGTAGCAGAAATTGATTGAAAATAATTTGATTTGATCTCACACCTGACTTTTTGCTTTTGTCTCTCTTTTTTATTTATATTATCTCCCCAGCAATCAGTATGTATTTTTCAATTATACAAGTCTCTAATTGTTTTCTCTTGTTGCAAGCGGTGCACCAATACATCCATATTATGTCAAAATGAGTCACTGAACTTCTCAGTGGTTTTCAACACTGAGAAATATAACGGCATTGTCAATTCACGCTTTGGCAATGTTAATTACAAACGTAAAATGTATAATTGAATATCTCAACGATGACCTATTAAAACATTTTAGGGTGCTGTAACTTGTTTTGGGGGTATTTTGTTCTAAAAACACAAATTGGTGCACCGTTAATTTGATTAGTGCTATCATCGCCGTCTGTGCTCCAGTGCCTACTCGCTTATATTTACACGCCTCAATCCTTCGCCAGCGCATGGTAGCTGTACAAAGTCTGTCTTTCTTTCTTTCTCTCTTTCTTTCTTTCTGTCATTCTTTCTGTCATTTCATTGTCATTGCTTTACAAGAGGCAAATTCCCCTCTTGTAATAGTGAGCTATGCTAATAGTATATCTGACATTAGCTGCGCTTAGCTAGATGTTTTCTATATTGCTAGTCCTCAAGCCTTTTTCCCCACCATTACCCATTACCTCTTTGCTCTTGGTCAATCTCTTCCTCTGCCCTGACGATTTGGCTTTGTTTCCATCCTGTGCTGCTTCTCTTTAACCAGCAGTAGCCAGTAACAGAGAAGCCCTGTTGACTGTTCTCCCTCTCTCGATTCAGTCCATGCTGCCGGGGCCAAAGTCAAGGATCTGGAGGACGAGGCGGACAGGCTGTTGGAGAAGCTGCAGCCCATTAAGAGGCTTCAAGACAATCTCAGGCGCAACATCTCTCAAATAAAGGAGCTGATCAACCAGGCTAGGAAGCAGGCCAACTCGGTAAATCGATGGAAACACAATCATCCATACTGCACACATGGAGCTCTGAACTTCTCGTGGAAAGTGTAATCAAACGTGTGCAGTTAATCAAGTAGAAGGGAAGTTTACAGTTTATGTTATAGATAAAAAAATATATAGATTAGAGTAGAGTAGAGAAGATAGATAAGACTATATTACATTTGATTAGACCTGATGAGGGTAGAAAAAGTAGGTAAGAGTAGATGAGGGTCGATAACAATATTGGATTGAATGAGGTTGAATTACTTTTGATTGGATTACAATCACTATTTGCCAGGGATCCATGTGCAAGACACCAACATATCATTCATTTAGTTTAAAATAACAGTAGAGATACGTTTCCACAAATAACTTGTTTAAAGGCTGTTTAAAGACTGTTCAAGAGCGGGGGGCTGAAGTCTCCGAGTGTGTGTGTGTGTCTCTCCGCAGATCAAGGTGTCTGTGTCGTCGGGCGGCGACTGTCTCCGTAGTTACCGGCCTGACATTCGGAAGGGGAGGTACAACACCATCGTCCTCCACGTCAAGACCACCACGCCGGACAACCTCCTGTTCTACCTGGGCTCCGCCAAATACGTACGTGTGACCTCACATCCTGCCATTCCCTGTTAGGTTTCTATTAGCGGCACAGACAAATATCAGGGGTGTAAGGAGGTGCAGGAGAGTTTGTTTAACGGTCTATGCCAGGGGTCGGCAACTAAGTTTAGCCTCGGGACAATTTTTTTCCCAGCCAGTAGGTGGAGGGCCAGAACATTATCAAAGGCTAGTTCAAGGAATTGATTAATGAAAGTGCATCTGGAACTGCGACGCAGGCCCGTCAGCTGGCTTAGTCATATGCCTACCAAGCCCTAGATGACTCTTAAAAGACTTACATATAAACAAGTGTATGCCCTAATCACGTAAATGTCATGCCTGATCACGTTGGGTAGAGGTGTTGCTGCGCTGTCTCCACAGAGACAACGCAGCGATATCATCATGAGCAGTTCTAACTGGAGGGAAAGTGAAACCCACTAGCTGCTGATCATGTAAGAGAAGGTGATGCAGTCATATTAAACAAAGACGTTGAAAGAGGGTGCGATCTACGAGAGAGACACATCGGAACTGTCCTTACGAGGCTTTTGTCGGGATAAAAAACCCTAACCCGTCCCTAACCCAAAAGTGGTCTGCAAAATAAAGAATATGTTGGTGTTTTTGCACTTGTAAATAGTTAATCACGTTTGTAGCCTACACTCAGACGTGAACTCATTCTTGCATGTGAGTCTCTTCATTCATAAAAAAATAACATTTGGGAATATGCAAATTTTTCTAAAGAGGTCTAGACTCCGTGCGCAGCCCCGCCTTCTCCAGTGAACCAAGAAAGCCCGCGCCGTGACGAACGGGGGATTTTACCCCCTCGGTTTTACACAGGAAACTTGAGATAGGACGGTGTAATCGCTGTCATGGCAGTGTAGAAAGGCCTTATGCTGAAGAGAGGGCAGTAGTGCGCACCTAAAAAAGCAGCCAACCACTCTTAAAACACTTCACACAACACAACAGAACACAACACAACACACACACACATCAAGGCGGGTGCTGACTGACTGCACACACACACACACAGACACAGATACACACACCACGACGGGTGCTGATTGACTGCGCGCACACACACGCACACGCACATATACACACCATGGCGGGTGCTGACTGACTGCGCACACACACAAACCTCCGTTCCTAGCTTACTCACCGTTAGAAGAGCTGCAGGCGAAGTAGCCTCATCAGAGACTCTACATGCGTTAAACAGCAAAGTCTCAGAGCTTGGAGTCTTAAATCTTTTGTTGACTTTTGTCAACAGCTCCTGCCTTTCTCTATGTGCAGTATCACACCAAAATACGTAATGTTGGGTTGCCATGGTTGTTGTATTTAGGCCTATGAAGGGGGTTTCCGTTTCATTTAATATTGCATAGTTTCCAATAACACCCACTCAGCCCCTCGCAGCTTATGCGTGACCGTGACGAGTGTGTCTCTTACCTTCTGGGAGTAGTTGCAGGATTTGGTACAATTAAATTCAAAAACGATTGTGAAAGAAAAAAAAGTTCACTGTATCTGGCCCTTTGCATTTAAGCTAGAAGATATAGATATTCGATATTCTAAAAAAATTTATCATAAAAAATATATAATAATAATAATCATATAACTTCCGAATAATCTGGCGGGCCAGATATTATGTCTGGCGGGCCAGTTATGGCCCACGGGCCACCAGTTGCCGACCCCTGGTCTACGCTCACGGCATTCGGTTTGGCTCATTGCTATATATTTTTTATTGGACCTTTAAATGAAAATATTGAAATGATAAAGAATCCTGAAATAAACCAACTTATAGAGTGCAATAATGTGAACCATGTATTTAAATCCAACCTCTGCAACTGCGGAATATGGCTGTGAACTCAGAGCTATACACACGCCCACGCCGTCAGCGCTGTCATTGAGCATTGTGTGCATCGAGCTAAGTGGGGTGTAAAGCGTTGGCTGAAGGCGGCAGGGAGAGTCGGTTAGCTAACCATCCCACCTGACGGCTACCAGCTCCTTCACAAGCCAACACTTCATCAGCATGAACAATACTCTATATTATTTATTTATCTTTGTTCTTAAACTGTTTGCTTGTAATTTGACTGTCAATTATGGCACCCATTGCACTCCTAACCATCACTGGATCCCCCACTCTGCGATCCTTCTCAAGGTTCCTTCCTTGTTCACTAAAGGAGTTTTTTCTCACCCTTTGGCTAGCGTTAGGGGGGCTTCATACACAGGTGGCCCCATAAGACCGCCCCGAGGCTGTAACTTCGATCAACGGCTATACAGTAATGCGTAGATCTACCACTCGCTCTCTCCCCGCCCCGCCGTTCTCAACCTTGATGATGTTCTCCACTAATCACTCAGTGTCGCAGTCACTGACCGCGTAATTGATAGTCATCAACAGTCACAAGCATTGTTACTTGCTGTGTGTAAAATAAAGTATGAGAAAGTCTTAATGTTTACGATAATTATACAGCTGGGACTCCTCTGCCGTACCGCAATGCAATCAGTCCCAGACCGTGCACGTGTGCGCAGCGACCCTGCACGGTTGTATGGAGGGCCAAAAGGGTCAAAACTACGCCTCATTTGAGACGTGCATTGGTTTAATCACAGCGTTTTCGCTGTCATAATGCTGAACACTATACACATGCACTATGTAGAGGCTGAGTGGGGTGCTAAATCCATGATCGATTCAGTAACACACTGTAGGCTCAACATTATTTTCCCATATATAACCACATTATGTCTGTTTAGTTCACAGAAAGTGAACTAAAGAGGTATTGAACCATAGACTGTTTTCAATGTGAATTGGATGTGTGTTATTGTAGGTCGACATCTATTCTTCTTGGTTCAGTGTAGCTGTTTAACCAACGAGCAATTTTTTTAATTGTATTCCTTTACCCAATACAGTGAACACTGACGTTCGTTAAAGAATGTTTTGTTCACAAGAAGTTTGACCCTTTTGGCCTTCCATTCATCATCCCGTAAGGCACATTTTTTGGACGGTAACTGTTCCACTCCTAGCCTGTACAGCTCTGTGTTGACTCTGGGAGAGTCAGTACCTCCATTTTTGCTTTAAGTTTATGGCCACAAAGTCATATTGGTGGGAAAATACACTGGCTCAAGTTAAACTTTTTGCAGTGCATATTTACATTTTATCATTCATTAAATATTTCCCATTAATCACATTTCATGATGTTGAAGATGGTGTAGAACTATAGCATTTATCATACTTATCGTCATGAAATGCAGAGCTCAACAGAGTACACACTCACGTGCACCAGCACCATTTATCACACAAGCACTCACATACGCAGGGACACACACACACAAATAAAGAAGCACATATACTTATTACTAGGCATCATGCAAAACATATCACAGATTAATTTACTAGTGACAAGCCTGCAGGTGTGTGTGTGTGTGTGTGTGTGTGTGTTTGTGTGTTTAGTGTTTATGTCCAAGCTAGCGAGAGCAATTAACAGCGACTTTATGCTGCTTTCTGCCTTGTTCTGATTTCCCCTGAGAAATTAATGACTTGCTCCATCTGAGAGGGTGTGCGAGTGTGACTCTGTGTGTTTGACTGTGTCTGTGTGTGTGTGTGTGTGTGTGTGTGTGTGTGTGATTGTGTGCGTATGTATGTGTATGTGGTTCACTAATTTGTGATTTTCTAAATTGTGTTCCTAGTTCATAATCTATAATATTGCCCTTTGATTTGTGATCTGTGATAATTAATATTTTCCAAGTTTTGGAGAGACTTGAATGGGTGCAACTTTTTGTGTGTCCAGTATTTTTATATAAAACTCTAGGAAATGTTGTTCAATAGTGCATTGAACCGTATGAATTGTAATTATATATATTTGTGTTTGTGTGTGTTTATTCGTGTGTGTGTCTGAGTGTGTGCGTTTGCTTGCCTGTGTGTATAAATGTTGGGCTCATACATAAATAATAAGGCCATTCATCAAAATGCAGGAGAAATATTGTGAGAATTCACTTTAGAGAGAGAATTAGGGGGGAAAAGATTAGTTCTTGAAATTAGAATCCTGGATAACATAACAACTCTTACTGCTCTTTATATCCCTCAGTGGATAGCAGATATTAATTGGAATCACACTGGTTACAATTAAAAAGCCTGAGTCATTGAACTCGGCCATATATCATTACTTTCTCCCTCCCCTGATGCTGGAGATTTGTAACTGCAGATTTCAGGCCCCCATTAGGTTTAAATCAAATGACAAATAAATTACAAAATAACTGTATAAGTATATACATATATCTTTGTATGCACACCATCTTTATTTACACACACTTATGTACAGATGATTATTTTTTTACATCTGTGTGTTTCCATATTTGTATAGCCTTACCGTTCTTTCTGTATTTTCTGTGTATTTATTTTTGACTCATTACTGTATCCATCTGTTTTCCCCTCCCTGTCTCCCTATGTCGCCCCCCCCCCCCCCCCCTCCTCCTCGGTCCCGATCCAGGTGGATTTCCTGGCCCTGGAGATGCGCAAGGGCAAGGTGAGCTTCCTGTGGGACGTGGGCTCGGGCGTGGGGAGGGTGGAGTACCCCCACCTCTCCATCAACAACGGCAAATGGCACCGGATCGAGGCCTCTCGGTAAGACGACCGCACGCACACACACACCTAACCCTAACACGTACGCACGCACACGAAAGCACACACATGCACACGCACACGGATGCATGCTCGCACGCACGCACGCACGCACACACAAACACACACACACATACACAGACTCACACAATCCCTCAGACCAATTCTGACCCTGTGAAACTTCTGAAGAGAAAAGTACTTTGAAAATCACATAAAAAAGAGTATGGAATGCCTTTCAAAACGGGTTTTGTGGGACAATAGGAGTTACATACATTATACAATCGTGCTACATTCACATGAGGTTGCAAAGACATACAGTAAGCTTTCACAAGCTGTCACAGGTCAGCTTGACACGTGTGCCAATCTAGCACAGTGTTCGCGGACACATGCTCACAGGCACAGGTGCCCATACACCTATAACTCAAATCAACGCCCACCTGATAATTGGCCTGCTACAGTAACTAGGGGCGAAACCTACAGAACATTAAACCATTATGGACCTGGGAAAGCATTATGCTCACGTTGAATACACTGCGGGAACTCTTGAAACCTGTCCCCGTTTTGTATCATTGCATATAATTGAGACCCCCTAATGGTTTGAGTTCTGCATTGGAGCGCAGTTGACGCACACACACACACACACACACACACTGGTTGGTATGAGAGAGGCGGCCGCGTTCCAATAGATCCAGCAGTTCGCTCGGCCGCTGGTAGCCGGCTTCACCTGGGAAATTAGCCGCCCACATGACCTAATACATCCCACACCATTTAACGACATCTTAACCAAATGATTATTTTCCGTGTTGTTTACACGGGACAATGCATGAACAGTCCACGTATTATCATTCACTGAGCGGACAGTCGCCTCCACTGCAGCAGAGTTTCCACCTCAGCAGTAACAAACCTGTTTAGATCAGTGTTGGCGTCATTAGTATTATTACATTTCTGTTTGTGTTTGGGGCGGGAGGTCCCTGGGGGGTTGGTGTGAGGGGACTCCCCAGCTCCCATTGCAGGGTACAAACTGCAGACAGCCTCTATTGTTGCTGCTGTGAGCACAGAACATGCCTGGAACATGGTGACTATCCTGTAAGACCTGGCGCTGCGGCTACGCCGACATAACAACGTGTGAACTACACAGGGCCATAGGGGTTAGGGCCCTAGGGGGGTTGCTGGTTTGATTTCTGGGCTCCTCACCCCACCCTAACAGCTCTGAGGGGCTGGTCTCTGCCTTGCCTGGTTCACCCTCTGTAATTCTTTCTCCCTCAAGGTTTAAAAGGCCTGTAGCGAAAAAAAGATTTTAAATTATACAATTAAGTATAAAGAAATAATTAAATAATGACATGTAATAAAAATGTAAATGTGTATATACAGTGAAAAGAGTATATAATAATATAAAATGATGATTGTTATGGTGGAGATAGGGCGGTGGAATTCTCCTTAAACTTGGTGTTAGATGTGACTTATATTTATCCATCTCTCTCTCTCTCTGTCTCTGTCTCTGTCTCTCTCTGTCTCACTCTCTCTCTCTGTCTCTGTCTCACTCTCTCTCTCTGTCTCTGTCTCTGTCCCTCTCTCTCTGTCTCTCTCTCTCTCTCTGTCTCACTCTGTCTCTGTCCCTCTCTCTCTCTCTCTGTCTCTGTCCCTCTCTCTCTCTCTCTCTCTCTCTCTCTGTCCCTCTCCCTCTCTCTCTCTCTCTCAGTAACGGTCTGAACGGGACCATCTTGGTGTATCCTCTGGAGGGCGCCCTGGCTGGCCTGCTGCCTGTGCCTGCCAGCGCCAACTCTCCCACGGCCTTCACCATCCTGGACGTGGACCACAATGCCTACCTGTTCGTCGGGGGCATCCTGGGAACCGTCAAGGTAGCCTGTCCGTCTCTCTGTCTCCTACACCTTCATACTTTACTTTTGCTGACTTTCGCCCTTCTATCTAAATCAATTAAATTAAATTCCAAAAAGCATTATTGGCATGAGAAACAAACGTTTACATTGCCAAAGGAGGTGACCAATTAGGAGGTCAAAGTCTAAAATGTTAAGTACAAATATACATATACATACAGTATTTACCGTCTATACATATCAAATAATCTCTCTCTCTCTCTCTCTGTCTCTCTCTCTCTCTCTCTCTCGCTCTCGCTCTCTCTCTCTCTCTCTCTGTGTTCCTGTCCCTCTCTCTAGAAAGCGGATGCGGTGAGGACCACCACCTTCACAGGCTGCATGGGTGAGACGTTCCTGGACAGCAAGCCCATCGGCCTGTGGAACTACAGGGATCGCCAGGGAGACTGCAAGGGCTGCACTGTCAGGTAACCACCACCACCAGCCCCCCCCGGCCCTCCACCGATCTGATCGGGTCTCTTCGTCAACGTTCAGACATCGCTCTGAGAATCAGAGTGTATCAGTAGCATCAGTAGCACCCTTTTCAGTCTAGACTTTTAATTAGAGTTAAAGAGGCAATCTTGAAGATTTCCGTTTTATTTTCTGGCGACACCAATTGCAATAAGCGGTAATTGCAAGTGTGTTTTTGGAGCTCGCTTCCCAAAGATGCCTGAGGAATTTCAGTCAGTTGGCAGTTGGTTTACTGGCAAAGCTAGCAGAGACTGCCCTCGCACACCAGTAAGTTGAAGAGTATGTAGTGTTTGCTCCACCTACCCTCTCAGGCTGTATCAACACTGCCCGGTGATGGAATACAAGTCACTAGATTTGTCCAACGACACCAGGTTCTCGGCGTTCATAGTACTGCAAATGCAAATGCTTTCATCCGTGAGCCATAGGTTCCATCATTGTTGTGTGACCAAATTATCCGGTGATAGACACATCAAAGGACATTGCATTCATTGAGACCCCTTACCCTCGCACTCTCTCCCGCCTTCTCTTCCTCCCTATCCCCTCCTCAGCAGCATACGTAAGGATGTTCTGAATAACAGGAGTATGGCATGTCATTGCTAGGTATGTCATTTCCCAATGAATAGAACAATGTCTTTACAATGTCTTGTGATGCCTCAATCAACAGCATCATGGCTGACTTTGCCCTACGAAACTTGTAAGCAGACAACGTGTCCACATTCCAAACGTCTCAAATGTGGACAATAAGGATTATTTGTTGGAATGTGGCTGAAGCGCACAAGAACATCCTCTTTGAAGGCCAAAAAAGTATGCATAGAGGACTTTTGCATTGAGGAATCATAGGAATTGTCATAGGAGCAGCAAACTGGTTGTTCTTTAAATGCTGAGATGATGGTTCTGAAGATAGAATGAAGACTCAGCCTTGATGGGATATTGTATGATTGGAAAAGGTCTATGTCTATGGTCTACATTTACAGTGTAGACCAGGGGTCGGCAACCCTAGGCACGCGTGCCACCACTGGCGCGGGGCAGCATAATCATTGGCACACTTGAAAAAAAACAACCTTATTTTTTATTTTTATTTTATTATTATTATTAAAAAATTTCACAGAACAATGCGGCAGCATAATCATTACTACCGATTTTTTTTTTGCACTTTATTCTGTTTTGGGCATTTCCTCCCAGTGCAAATATGTTTAAATTAGTTACAGAAAGCAGTGTTCTGAAATGGGATCAATTAATAGTTTTAAACCTATGTTGTGAGTAATAGAGAAGACAATATTTTAAATATTGTTGCAAGTGGCCTGTATGCATCGCCTTCACATGGTTTTGCAAAGCTGTACAGATCTTAAAGATATTGATGTGGATGGTTCCAACATTCTCATATATTCTCGTTTTTCTATTTCTCACAGTGCAAATATGTTTTTGAATGAGTTTCTGAAAATGTTGTTTTAAGATGGGACATGTGTAATTATAATTTGTAAGCCCATGTTGCAAATATAACAACCAAAAAAACATTTAAAATGTTGATGCATGATTGTGGACTATATGGAAATAGTACAATTCCAGGTTTTCTGGAAATGTTTTTGGTCGCTGTGTCATAATTCAGCTTAATTTTTAATATATTGTTGCTTACGGCACACTCATTAACGAGAAAATGTCAAACTGGCACTGCATGTTGAAAAGGTTGCTGACCCCTGGTGTAGACCATTTGTGGAAAGCACAACTGTGTGCTTGGCATACACACAGGCATATAAAGCCCTTAGATTTGCTAGATCTTTCCAGGCTGGGGTCACAAACTGCATTCATACCCCTGCTAAAAGCATGGGCAAGCTCAGGAAAGAAGTTGCATTCAAAGAATGCTAGCGCATTCTCTGAAAAGAATGTAACTTTCTTCCCATATGCGGTTGTACAAATGTCGGCTTTGCTGCCAGAAGTTCCATGGTCGCCCTTTGTACAGTAGTAGCTGAGTGCCTTCTAATCACAATAATCCTCCCTTAACAATGAGAGCTACCACTAGCTGATGTAGCTACTATACAGTGGTGGGTAGTAACGCGTTACAAGTAACGCAAATGAGTAAAAATGTATTTTTTTAAGGTAACTACTTTTCACGTTCCCTTTTTAAGTCTAATATTTGATTTAGAATTCTACTCTTTACTCAATTACATTTGCCTTCATTAAAATTAGTATTTTGATAAACACATTATCTTCGTTGACTGTAATAAAAGCGTAAAGGTCGCCCTCCCTAGGTTGCAACATTGTTGCGATCCCATAGCCGGGGAGAAGAGTCGACCGTTACATTAACATTTAGGGCATTTAGCAGACGCTTTTATCCAAGGCGACATACAATAAGTACATTTGTCTTAAGAAGTGAAACAATATATCGCTGTCAGTACAGTAAAGATGTTCATAGAACCAAGTGCAAGTACTAACAATCGCTAGGCTATCCCATTCCCCGTGTACAGCAATGATGGCAGCTACTGCAGATGTTACACAATTAAGTACTATGAATAAGTGCAATGTAGATTAAGTGCGTACAATAAGTGTGTACATTAAGTGCCAGGACGTACAACATACAATGGCGGCCGGAAGGGGATGGGTAGCTATGCAGAGTCGAGATGAACTCTGAACAGGTGAGTTTTGAGTCTTTTGCGGAAGCTGGTGAGCGACTCTGCGGTCCTGACATCGGCAGGGAGCTCGTTCCACCACTGAGGTCCCAAACCAGAGAAAAGTTGTGACTTTGTTGATCGACCTTTGCTTGCTCTTAGCTTGCTCTTACGTTCGGACTGAGGACTAGAAACGCCATGGATGCAGACGCGCAGGAAGATATTTTCGGCAGGGGGTGCAGGGTTGTGGAGGGGTGGGGGGTTACGGTCCACGCAGAGTTTATAGAATTCTGAAGATGCTATGTTACACAGGCTCTGTATTCTGCAGAGCACTCTAGAACTTCTTTGTCGTTGTTGTGTCTGGCTGTGAGTGTGCGTGCGTGCTACGCGTAGGCTGAATCGCAATCGCGTCAAGACAAATCTGATTGGCCAATCAGCTAACCAAGCCAGCCTGGTTAGTGTTTCATTGTTAGTGTTCCTCCAAAGCTCTTGCCTTTTGGCATATGCACAAAGCTGCAAATTTACACTATTTTCAAGTGTAAATTTGTTTGATAACACATAAATTACTTTTTTGTTGTATGTATTGTAGATTGTTTTCGCTACAGGGCAATCAGATAAAGAACAGTTTCTACCCCAGAGCTGTTATTTCTCTAAATAATGCAGAATTATAAATTATTGCATTCTCTTACCAATCCGACCTTCAAAATTGGCTGACATTTTTAAATATATATATTTGTTTTTGAATTCTTTAACATTCTATATATATATATTTTTTTTAAAAATACCCTTTTCTCATTTTGTTTTTGTTTTAAAAAGATCTTTTTTTTTTAAAAAAACACTTATTTTGAGAGCCTCTTCCCCAATTTCGTTGCTCTTTGTGCAATGACAATAAAGGGATTCTGATGTTTAATGAACAATACACAACCAACTTGTGAGGAAATTTTTAAGAGTGCATCTCTTTCTCTCTCTCACTCACACAGACAAAAGTACTTTTTTACTCTTACTCAAGTGGGTTTTCCAATTGGAATATTTATTTTTACTCAACAAGATTTTGAAGAAAAGTAATTTACTTTTACTGGAGTATAGATTTTCCGTACTCTACCCACCACTGCTACTATATATAGCCTATCTTGGAAGAACGGCACATCCTCTACACATATGTACAATTCCTGAATGAATGCCAAGTCCATCTTTTTGCGACTTAAACTCTTGTTATTCATTTCACTTTGGAGTTCAAACCACCATCATTACAATAGGGGGACAGTTGAACCATAATCAGAAACGGAGCATGTTATCATTTAGTGTTGATCTAAGGGGTTCAACTCTAACGTGAGCAGCATAACCAAGAACATCCAAATCCCCTTGACTCTCGAAACGTCTTTGTCAGGGAAGCCTGGTGGATGGAGTTAGCCTCTCCCTTGGTCCCAGTTCCTTCATTACCTCGCCATAAGCCCTTCTCCTCTCGTATGTGTGTGCTCTGTACCCTGCGTAAAACCAAACGGTCCTCCCGCCATCTTGTATAGGTACTTTCTCCCTTGCCTCGTGATCACCTTGTGGGATGGCGTCGCAATCCCGGTACCTAAGATCTTTCTACATCACGGTGGTCTGACCATTGCCATTACCCGGTGGGGTAGGGTGCAGCAGCTCTAGCAGTGGGCCCCAAACTTCTCTTTCCCGGGCCACATTGACCAGCTCTGACGGGGGGATATAATCTTTCCACCTAGTCCTGGGTCTTCTCCGGGGTCTCCTCGACACTGGTGGAACGGCTCAAATGACGCCTTTCTAAGCAGAGGAGCAGCTGCTCTAATCCGTGTTCCTCACGGATGGCTGAGCTCCTCACCCTATAACTAAGGGAGACGCCAGCCACCCTCCTGAGACATCCCAGGTGTGAGAGTCGTTGACTCCACATGGGTAACATTTCTTGCAAAACGGAGATTGCATTTCCCCTTTCTCTGTTGGCAGCCATCTCAGTGGTTCTCACGTTGTTCCTTGGGTTTGATCCACTAGCAATGCTAGCTCGAACCGTATCTTTCCCAGTCCGAGGTGTTGACGGATACACCCCTGTGCATGGCCTTCTTTCCCAACAAGTGCAACGTTTCCATGTGATAACTCGAATCCTTCTGCAGGCCGTTTACCAAACGTTCCCTCCCCCCCTCGATGGCGTTGTTCACGGAGGTGGCTAGCTTCTCCCGATGCTATAACAGTTGAAGCTTTTCTCTGACTTTTCAGGGTTTGCAGGTGGATCTTTTGCCGCCGAAATTGCTTCTTTATTGTTCCCCAAAATTTGTAATAGTTCTGTTGAAGTTTTTAGGTGAATAATCAAGTAAATTTCAAACAATGAGGGTTGAGGGTCGCGTGACTACCCCCTGGCTATTGCATTTCCAACAAATTATACTCAAATCATAGCTCTTCATTCTTACCAACCTATTTTTATTTAAAAACTGTTACTTTAATTGTCCAGTTCTCTGCAAATTGTATCAAATCTCTCTCTCTCTCTCTCACCCATTCAATCACTCACTCATTCACACACACTCTCTCTCTCTGTCTCTCTCAGCCCCCAGGCATCAGAGGGTGAGGGCACCGTGCAGCTGGACGGGGAGGGCTATTCCGGGGTGGGACGGCCCGTCAGGTGGAACCCCAACGTCTCCACGGTGACCTTCAAGTTCCGCACCTTCTCTTCAGATGCCTTGCTCATGTACCTGGCCACCGACGACATGGTATGCCACTGCAAGGCCACATACATGCTGACACACACACACACAAACAAACACACACACACATCACACACACACGTCACACACACACACACGTCACACACACACACACACACACATACACTCACATACACATATTGACGCCGCAATTCAATGACAACATACTTTTTAATACAATAAAATGTTGAACGATGAATTAAACATAATAGGAAATGTCTTGGCTTTGTTTGAATCTTAAATGTTGTTGTTAAATGTTATCGTGTTGTATTGTATTGAATGGGGTTAAAGCGTATAGTGTTTAATTATGTTGACACGATGTTGAGAACAGCTATTAAGCTATTCTGTCTCTCTCACTGTATCTCTCTATCTCACTCTCTCTCTATCTTTCACTATCTCTCTCTCCTATTTATTGACATTCTCCAGAAGGACTTCATGACCCTGGAGTTGTCAGAGGGCAAGATCAAGGTGACCTTTGACCTGGGCTCCGGGATGGCCACTGCCACGTCCGCCAGTCGCCATAACGACGGCCGCTGGAAGTCCCTCACCATGACTCGCAACAAGAAGCAAGGTATGCACCGCATCCCGGGAACTTCAGGCACAACTTGTCTGTTTAATTTCATCATTAGTTTGGGAAATAATTAAGTTTCGACATGGTAATAAGAACGTTTTTCCTACTTTACTCCACATAATATTTGGTGGGTGCCGGGCTGTGGCAGGACGTTCTGGGAACCCCTTGGCTTGTTCTTGACTAGGTTGAGTTAGAATTAGTACTGTGTTAGGTAACGTCCGGGGATATGAGGGTAGGTTTGGCGATTGATTGACAGGTTCCCAGTTTCCTGAGTTTATTCATCTCTCCTCAGCCACGGTCTCCCTAGTGGACATCGACAGCAGCAAAGAGGAGGAGATGGCCGCTACATCACCGGGCTCCGCCACCGGCCTCAACCTGAAAGAAAAACAGAAGATCTACTTTGGAGGGCTGCCCACTCAGGGAAACTACAGGTACACGCACATACACACCTACACACAAAAATGCATAGACACATAAACACACACATATGCATAGACACACACACACACACACACACACAAACAAACATACGCATAGACATACACACAACAAAACACACACACACACACACACACACACACACACGACTATAGCAGGACACCCGATCAAACTCACACACACACACACACACATTTAGACCATAGTTTCCGTCACATCACAAATTAAGGAATTGAAATGATCTACTTTCCAGAACCATGTTTATTTTAAAGAACCTCCAGAGTTCACTAAGCAGTCAGCCCAGGAGGCTGTGAGTTATCACGGCAATTAATAATCCAGTAAAGTCAAGACGTTGATAGAAACTCTCTTTTTCTCCAATTTTCTTGTGTAAGGCACCGTGGCTAGGCTAATTAGCCAGCTAATGAGGCTATTAACCGAGAGAATTTTTATTTTTCCGCAGACGTTACCTTCTCCCTCACTAATGCAGAAGTAGTATCTGTAATACATGTATAATGTAGAGTCCGTTTTGACTTTGATGACTTTGTTATCGTCAAGAGTGCTAAATTCTCAAACTCTTATTATGTGTATTTGTTTGCATGAGCTACATCCGCAATGTTACCATTTTTTGTGTGTCTCTACTACAGCATGAAATCCAGGTGAAAATGTTAACTTTAAAGGTCGATACGTGGGATTATAGTTCATGGCATGGCTGCGCTGTACCTCTGTCGGCGGCAAGCCGCTCAACACCAAAGCTGGTGTTGCGTGTGTGTTTGTGTGTGTGTGTGTGTGTGTGTGTGTGTGTGTGCGTGTTGGTTGGTGTGTCTGGGTGTCGTTCTTGCTATTTCGAATAGATAGCCAGAGCCGGCCCAGGCTTTACATACCGTAGTGTCTTCATGTTCTCTATGCCTTTAGCACCTTTTGCGCTTTGATGCTGAGTAATTTCCTATTGAACGCAACCCACTGTGTGTGTGTGTGTGTGTGTGTGTGTGTGTGTGTGTGTGTGTGTGTGTGTGTGTGTGTGTGTGTGTATGTGCGGGTGTGTGTGTGTGTCTGTGTTTGCTAAACAGCCTTTTGAAGTAACTCCAATTCCCTGTGTGTGTGTATGTGTGTGTCTATGTGTGTGTTGGCTAAATGGCCTTTGAAGTAACAACTTTTCACTGTGTGCATGTTAGTTTGTGTGTGTGTGTGTGTGTGTGTGTGTGTTGGCCAAAAGACCTTTTGAAGTAACACCATTTCCCTGTGTGTGTGTGTGTGCAGGTCCGAGGTGACGACACAGCGCTACGCTGGGTGCCTGCGGGACATTGAGATCTCTAGGACGCCGTATAATCTTTTGGGCAGCCTGGATTACACGGGAGTCACCAAAGGCTGCAGTGTAGAGGTGAGAGCTTCCCCCCCCCCTGTACACCCTTACCCCAACCCCAACACCCACCTCAGACCATCATCTGGCTGGGCCCCCATTGCCAGAGCACCCCCCTCCACCATCTGTGGAGGAATTAAATAGATCTTAGGTGACCACGTTATATCATACATTATATTCATTCACACCACTGCCTCTACTGATCAGTGGCATCCCTCTAAATGGATTGCACAAGCACAATAACCAACTTAAATGTATATTGCGAGAAAAACGGTGGAGAAGGTGGTTGTGAGTGCAGGTTGTGTATAAAGTTTCAGCACGTTTAGGTGTACATGTGTGTTGTGTTCCACCTTGTTGGGAATGAATGGCACGTTTGATTTGAACACGCTCTGAATGGAAGCAGTGTCCCTGTTTTCCGAAAAATGTTTACAAAGTCTCACAGATTGTTATTTCATGGTCAACCGAATGCTGGGAACAGACTTCAAGGTCAGCAGGGAAACGAGAAACAAAATTGATTTACCTTTTAAGATTTAATATATCAGACATAAAAAAAACATTCTGAGCGAAATTGGATAGATGGATTTCAGAGTATAACATTTAGATTCTCCCGTGTCACTTTTTAAGATCCTTTTTCATTGGCTCTGTGCCCTTAGCGTTCTGGGATCAAATCCCAGAGCAGAGCAGAATCCCTGAGAGATTTGATCAAGGCCATGCCGATCAGAAGTCATAAATATGAAACACGTTTGATGTTATCAGGGCTTCTCCCATGATCTTTCCAGTAGGTGTTTGAGAGCCATGAACTCTCATCAGTGGTGGATGAAGTACTCAGTACACGTACTTGAGTAAAAGTTGAGATACCTAGTGTAAATATTACTCCAGTAAAAGTGGAAGTACTCCATTTAAACGTTGACTTGAGTAAAATTATAAAAGTACTTGGCTTTAAATGTACTTAAGTATCAAAATTAAAAGTAATTTGGTGTAATGTAATTCCTCTAAATACTCAGGGGCCAAGCTCAGAGAGACACACACGTGCGCACAATCACATTCACGCACGTAGGTGGCACACACACGCACAAACACACACTGCATGCATGTCTTGGAAAGGAACGTTGAAAGGAACGAAAGTCAACAAAATAATGATACTCAGGTAAAGTACAGATATGCTAAAAAGTTACTTAAGTACTGTAACGAATTACTTGTACTTCGTTACTTTCCACCACTGACTCCCATAGACACCTAAGCACTTCTGAACCCTGCTGGGTTCATGTACCCGTCAGACAGCATCTGAAGACTGGAATGGTCAAAAACATTTCCAAACCGAACCAAGAAGCATTTACACACACTTATACACACACTCAAACCCACACACACACACACACACCTATATATAACACACACTATTACACACACTTACACACACAATCAAACCTGCACATACACACACACATATAAGACATACGCACATACACTCAAACCTACACACACACATACACAAATATAAAACACATAAAAACACACACACAAACACACACTTACACACACACCCACACACACAGACACAAACACACACACACACTCTTGATACAAAATCCTACAAAAAGTAGTTTTCCCTTTATGTTTGTGCGTGCCGTGTAGCCTTGTGTGTGCGGCCTGGCTATGTGTTTCTTTTCTCGTGGAGGTCAACAACCTCAATTCCATTTCTGCCAAAGTCAACACTCTGGCAATTACGGGAACACAAATTCAAGTAACTACCTATCTATGAAATGTATTAATTTCTGATTCAATGGTTTTATCTATTTTTTAGATAACATTATGTAAGACTCTTTTTCCTTTCTCCCTCTTGTGTTTAGAACATCTACACGGTCAGTTTCTCTAAGCCCGGCTACATGGAGCTGTCGGGTCTCTCATTGGCTGTGGCCACGGAGATCAGCCTGTCGTTCAGCACTCAGACGGACACTGGGACCATCTTCTTGGCAGTTAGTGGCGCCGATCAGATTGATCAGAAGGTAGGGTATCAGTTATTGATGATAATTGATCACAAAATTGCTGTTTATATGACTCAATTAACCCTTGGAACATCTTTCAAATTAATAACGCAAGTAACATGTTCCTGCTAAGCTAACTGCTATTTCAGCAAGAACTCAATTAGACATGTGCAAGATTTGGCCTAATGTTATCGTTAGCATTAGGCAGCAAAACAACACTGGGGGTTGATCAAACATAACCGTTTTAAGGTTGATGTTTACAATTACAGACAAGATGATCAACCAGAGACTGTAGGAGATGATCCTCGCTAACGCTCAGCAGGCTTGATGAGCAATCCAAAAAAAAACGCAATGGAATTTAAAGTCTTTTAAAGCTGAGCGAAACAAACACACTCGCTCCTTCTCCACCATGTGTGCATTGAGAAACATTTTCCATCCCAATGCTCATGTGGTGTAAAACAATGTTTTTGCCTTGTTTTTGTTCCTCAGAGTGCAGGCCTGTTCAGTCCAAAGAGGAAGCGCAGGCAGTCGGGAGAGGTCGGTCCCATGCACACGCCCATGCATGCACAAGCGCACACGTTTATGTAGGCTAACTGAATTTCCATTAGTGCATATTAATGAGATTGGAATTTGTTGGCAACTTGGCTGATTGGATTGTCTTCAGGCCAAAACACTCGTTTTCACCCACACCCACATGTGCACACACATACACATTCACACTCGCGCGCGCACACACGGATGAATGCGGCCACACACACACACGAGGCCATGCATATCTAAAATCATAGTGTTCTCTTTTCTACGAAATAGCAACACTGCTTATTGCTATATAATACGGTGTGTCTATGTATCGTGTGTGTCTTTGTGAAGTTGTGTTCGTGTGTGTGTGTGTGTGTGTGAGTGTGTGTGTGTCTGTGTGCGTGTATTTGCGTGTGTGATAAGAGGACAAAGGTTATTCTGAGCTTATCCATCATCACTGATTATATTGCTGAATACATTTATTCTTACTAACTATGCTCGAGGGCTGTGTGTGTCTGTGGGTGTGTGTGTGTGTGTGTGTGTGCGGGGGGGGGATCTTTGGGTGTTGGCTTGGCCAACATGGCGAGGCCATGAGGGTGTGGTTTTGATGGAGATGGAGAGAGGGAGAGACAGAGAGGGAGAGAGAGAGAGGTTAAACGAGGTTAAAAACACCATCAAGTCAACTTGGCCCTGACTAATGGATGTTTTAGAGGGGGACAGAGAGGATGGATAGGGAGGAGTGGACAGGGAGAGGAAGTGGAAGATAGTTTCATTCAAGGACTCACAGCTAAAGAAGATCACACATGAAAAGGGGAAAAAAAGATGAAAGAAAGTGAGGAAAGAGGACTGGGAATAAGGAAGGAAGGGAGGAAGGAAAGATGGGATAAAGGAAGGGAACAAGGAACGGAGGAAGGAAGTAAGGATAGATGGGATATAGGAGGGGAAGAAGAAACGGAGGAAGGAAGGAAGGAAAGATGGGAGAAAGAAAGGAACAGTGGAAAAAATCCTCAGGATGTCCACACGTGTTGGTTTTTTGTTTAGTTTTTATCTGACGTGGTTGTCGCATTTTACTCTCAAGAGCAAAAATACAATCTCCACTTTTGGGAATAGGTCAGACTGAAGCAGCAAACGTTTCCTCATGAACCCGTCCATTTCAGTTTCCCACTGAGATACAGACAATGTACACCAACGGCATAACACATTTGATCAATTCATCGCCATCAGTTTGAACCATTTCTATAAGAATACCATTTGTTGCTGTTCAATGTGTTTTTGTGTTATTGTCAATTTTGTGATCCACTTTGACTTTGCCATCTCCATTCGTATCTGTGTAGACACACACTATTTATTGTACAACAATATAAAACAAATAAGGTTTCTCATCCATGATTCCTGCGCTGGCTTTCAAAGATGGATTTAGCGAGGTCGTATTTTGTGTCTGCCAATACTTATGTTGTCAGGGTTGGAGAATATCTGTCAAATTCCTCTTTCTCTCTTTTCAAAATGGCTCAATTGTGTGCTCAGAAATTTACATTTTAATGTGTCTTTAGAAAAAGTATTATTTATTTATTTTTTCTTATTTTCATTCCCCCCACTATTTTAGATTGGAAAAGTTTGTGCCGTAAGGTGAATTAATTTCCTGGTAAACACTACCTTTGTGTTTTCATGGGATGTATTTGACATTGTTAGGGTGCCAAAGTCAAAACCACACAAACATCCAAATGTGGTGGTTCCATTTAGACTTTTCTAGGAAAGTAACATCTTGGGACTAATATGAGAGCGTATTGGTTTTGTAATACACAGCAGCAGCAGACATGGAAAGAGAAACATAATTCATAACCATACACGTTTCTTTTTAAATTATAGACTTCAAAAGGAAAAGAGGATTGGAAAGGATGAAGGGGAGAAGAGTGATGGTCTCTGTGCGTGTGTGAGTGTGAGTGCGTGTGTGAGTGTGTGTGTGTGTGTGAGTGTGTGTGTGTGAGTGTGAGTGTGTGTGCGAGTGTGACTGTGAGAGTGTGTGTGTGTGTGTGTGTGCTAATGGCTGTGTGGTCATGGGTTTGTGTGCATGTGCAAATGTGTATGTATATACAGTATAGCATGGCAGATTTGTATGTGCGTGTATGTGTGGTCGTGAGTGTGTGTGTGTACATGCGCGAGTGTGTGTATTCATGTGTTTGTGTGTGTGCGTACATGTAGTGTGTGTGTGTGTGTGTGTGTGTGTGTGTGTGTGTGTGCAAGCTAGCACAGCATGAGACATGTTGTAGCTACATCTCGGTTCAATTTGTCCCGCGACCTCAAATTGAAATTCCATTTTCAGGTGGTAAATTGTCTTCCACTTCGCCCTCTGGCACCCAGTGAATTAAAATTCAAATTAGCCTGACCCTGCAACCGTTGCTCCCTGGCACCCCAAACCACGCACACACACACACACAACTCTTTCTCTCTCTCTCTCTCTTTCTCCTCTCTCTCACTTTTGTTCGACCACACCTGACTTGCTCTCTGCCCTCTCATCTCAACCCCTTTCGCCTCTTCTCTTCCTTCATTGCTTGTTATCCTCTCTCTCTCCTCTCTCTTCCTTTTTCCATGCTCTTTCCTCTTTCTTTCTTTTCTTTTCTCTTTCTACAGCCATACAGTGGTCCTCTACTTGCTACATTGTTTCTCTCGCTCTTCTTACTCCTTTATTCGGTTCATAATTATGTGTGTATTGGCACAGAATAGCATGAAGGAACAAAAAGGTTTTGCGTGTACAATTTTTTGGTTGACTACAATATATATATTTCTAAGTGGTTAATAAATTGGTTGGTACCCACTTTAAACAATGTTTTGTATGAAATGCATGAAAATGTATTGCTTTATGTCAATACCTATATTGGTTTACGTATCTTAAGGCCTTGAGACCAAGGTGACACACAGGTGTAGCTCATCAATCTAATCACGGCTGCGTTCCATTAACTACCAGTGTGGCCAACACCAGTGCGTTAACCTCCCATCGTATACGCCTCCAGCTGAAGGACACAAATGGAACGGAGCCATAATGAATGTCACACGCTCCCCGTGTTTATCGGTCTGGTACATTGCATCTCCACGCCTCTACAAACTGTGTCCGTGTGTGCTCCCCACGCAGCCCTACCTGTCCGTCATGCTGAACAAGGGCTCCCTGGAGGTGCTGGTGTTCACCGGAAGCCACAACACGCGCCGAGTGGTGCGCCGCGCCGACCAGGGCGTCCTGCACGATGGCCGGGAGCACGCCCTCCGCATAGAGAGGCTGGCCGGCCGGTAGGGCCCTGTGTGTGTGTGTGTGTGTGTGTGTGTGTGTGTTTCTGTGTGTGTGTGTTTCTGTGTGTGTGTGTGTGTGTGTGTGTTTCTGTGTGTGTGTGTTTCTGTGTGTGTGTGTATGTGTGTGTGTTTGTGTGTGTGTGTCCGTATCTCTGAAAACTGATGACATTCATCAATTTTACACTGACATTTAGTTAGCAAGCAGGAGTTTTAATCTAAAGTGATTCATAAATGCAAACAATCAATGCCGACAATGAACCGGATCCAAATGTTAACGCTTCAAAAAGGTTATATTGTTGCACAAATGTAAGAGTAAAAAACGTAAAAACATGGTAATTTAGTTGTTAGTAATTAGGTAATATATATATATATGTATAAATAAATGTATATATATATTGGAAGTGCATACAGGCACAGTATATCCAATGTCAGAGGGCTTTCTAAACTTAACATAGTGTTCTAGGTTCAGATGACCAGAGCTCCTCAGCCACTGATCGACACTCTGTTTGTATGCCTTGCGTGTGCTTCCAGATCCTTCGCTGTGCAGGTGGACGAGGAGCCCAAGAGGGAGGCGGCACTTCCCAACGACCAGCCAATCAGCTTGCGGCGCGTGTTCCTGGGGGGCATTCCCGCCGCCGTGGAGCTGAGCTCCAACAGGGCCAATGTTCCCTTCCAAGGCTGCATCTGGAACCTCATGGTCAACACTGTGTACGTTAACATCCAGCCCTAACCCGCCTCCTTCACTCGTCGGCCATCTTCAATTCAAAATGGCGTGCACTAAGTTAGCTTATCGAACTCTCTAGCGTTTTCCAGTGGTCCGTCTGTACACATGTCCGTGTGTCGGTGTTGTCAGAACCACGCCCTGGATTAGACTGTGTGTAACAGGATGAGGACACCAGAGATGTGGCTGTGTATACTAACTCTGATGTAGAGGTGCTTAGAGACGCCAATGACACCTTAATGTGTCGGCAGAGGGTCTAATTTATAGGGGGGGGATGGGGGTGGAGGAATCAAGGGGATCTTTCAAGCACAGCTCTGCACACACACACACACACACACACACACAGCAGTAATACACCGTAGGACGGTAGTGAGACAATTTGCCGTGATTTATGGTGTTTTAGAATAGCGCACGATGAATAAATAACCAGGGTGCTATTTCTGCGAGCAAAAACAATTCTGAAATGTCATAATCCCTCCCCCTCCGACTCCCCCCCCTCGCAGGCTGTCCGACTTCTCCCAGCCCGCGTCCTTCGAGAACGCCCACATCGGCCGCTGCCCCAGGCTGGCCCCGGCCCTGCCCCCGGAGCCCCTCCTGCCCCCGGAGGTGGAGGGGACCCCGGGGCCACAGGGGACCCCCGCCGGGCGTACGCCGGCCCCCGTCACCCCGTCTCAGGGCCCGCCCGTTGTCGTAAGGAAGCACATGAGCACCTCTGACTGGGGGCTGAAGCACCTTCTACTGTCTCATCAGTCACCTCTGGGGGGGGGGGGGGGTTATAACAATGATAACGGTCTCAAAGCACTGGATGATGATGATGATGTGTCTCATATAATAGCAATGTCCCGTACAAACACACACACACACACTAATACTCCACCAACATAATCTCCTTTTTACTGACTCTCGCACCACACATACACAGGCTGATAGCCTCCTATTTGGCTGTGATATAGTGCGGCGCTGGCCTCGCTCTGTTAGCTTAGCGCTCCGTCACACTGCAGTTGTGCAGGCCATTAGCTGTGCTTTATGGTGCCTTCAGCCTTGTGCCACCGCCGGGTTCACCCCCTCGCGGTGCCACGGTGCCGGGCTAGGCTAACTCTTTGCGGCGCCGCTTAATGCATTAATAACTCTCCGGGTTAGCGTTCAGAGGGGAGAGCTACGTAGGGCCAAGCGGCGGTTAGGGCCGTTCAGCTCCACGGCCCGGATCCCGAGGAGCGGGTGCAGGAGGGGCTGTACGTCACGCGCTCTGTGCCCTAAGGCGCCCGTGGGGCTAGCGTGGGTGAGCCGCGGCGCTACACCTCGGGAAGGCCGTTGTGGTTGTGCGAGCGTCACTGATCCATAACCCCTGAGTTAGCACTAAGCCATGCTGCCTCATAAGCACTTCTGCTGGGGTTTTATTATTATTGTTTAATGGGAGTCGTAAACAGGGCTGACATTAAACAATCTGATGTATGGCCACGTGTCTTAGCACGGGGTACAGGAGGACAACGGGCAAGGCCACCTCCGTTCATTAAAACCAGCTCCACCATTATCGATAACTGCTCATAATGATACAGAAGGAGTGCACCTATACCCATTTATCCCATCCCTCGGCAACCACTGTAGGACCCAATAATGAAACAAATAGATAAAAATGACATATCCAAGAGACCAAATCCTCAAAGTGAGTTCCAACCGTCTGGGTGTAAGTGTTTCTCTCTGATCTAACCGCCCCTTTCCATCACTACTTTGTGATCCTCTGCACGATTCACATTCTCAGAACTCTGAAACCTGTGGCCAGTCTGATTGGCTGTTGCTCCCCTCTCAACTGAACCTTCTGCCCCTCCCCCCATAGGAGGCCCCGACCCCGGACACCACCACCCCGGAGCCTGACATGGTACGCGCACACACACACACACACACACAGCATCATACCTCCTTAGTGGTGTTTTGTTCATGAGGATCTGTGTTTAAAGCGTTATGGATCTTGTGTGAACCCACCAGGTAGCCTGGTAGCTTCATGTATGTAAAGGTGCAGCCACTACTCAACCTTCCCTCAGTAAGACGGAAGCCATACTTGGCACACTCACTCTCTCTTTTTCTTTCACTCACTCACTCACTCACTCATTCATGCACACATACACACACAAAAACTCTATGCCCGTTAATGCTTTTGCAACAAAGCCATCTGAATAGCTTGTGATTCTGTGAGTGACCTCCAAGCAAAGGCAAGCCACTCTGAATGGAGAAGCATCTCCCTATTGTTGACTGAATGGAAGGACGCTTTGACAGGATGGCAGAGGGACAGAGATGGAGAGTGGGGGAGACAGACACAGAGACAAAGAGAGACTGGGGTAGAGAGGCGCAGAAAGACCGGAAGAGAGGGAAACAGATAGAGGGGGAGGCAGACAGAGAGAGAGAGAAAGACAGACAGGGAGAGTGACACAGAAAGAGAGCGAGGCAGACACAGAGAGAGAAAGAGAGAGAGAGGAGGAGATTAGTAGAGAGGGAGGCAGAAAGAGAGGGGGGAGACAAAGAAAGAGACAGAGACAAAGAGAGGGACAGAGAAATGGAGAAAGGAGGCGATGCAAACAGAGACAAGAGGAGAATATATCCAGCAACAGAGACAGGGAGATAATGAAAGAGAGATATGAGAAAATATATTCTTAGATGGAGCAAGGCCTCCATTTTGTCGGTTTAATGGACAGACATGCTTGGGATTCAGTGTCAGGGTAGTTGTAATACATGTCCCATATCAGTTACTACAGAAGAGCAGAGGAAGGAATGAGAGGTGAGGAAAAGAAGGCGCTAAGGGAAATTAAAAATGAATCGAGTCAGAGAAAAGAAAGGCAAAATAAATAAAAACATCTAGATCTTGGAGATGATCAGATATCTGTAGGAAATGACAAATTAATATTTTGATTGGAAATGGTCTGACACTTTTTTATAATGTGGCCCATTATGTTTTAACATTTATTTTCTTTCAATTCTATTTATTTCATCACATCAAGAAAAATCGATGAATCATTATACTTAGATCATATCCAAAAAAGGCTGCATGTTTGTGTCAACACTGACACCTCCTGGCCAACGTTTGAACTGCACTCTATACTCCGCACAGCTGGCCCATGCTAAATAATCAGTGACCACTGTAGTGTAGTCTGATGGCTGATGAACGATGAATTAAGTAGCTGAATTACAGTGATGGACACGGGGGAAATGTTTAAATCATTTATTTAGTTGCACATGCACTTGAGCAGGCAGCAGGGGGACGTGGGACAGAGGAAAGGAATACATTGACAGACGTGGATGTGCATTTACAAATGGATTCGTCATGTACTTGCATGACTTTCTAAGCGTTCACATTGACACATTAACGGCACAACATAACACCGTATCCGTCGCTACGGCGGCCGATTGACATGTGTGACGACCAATAACGATGGCGGGCGGGCCAAAGTGGAGGACTTCTCCCCGTAACGTCGGGTTGGACTGACGGTTGTTTCCATGGCTACCAGGACTCGTGTGGGCCGGGCGCCGCCCCAGCCGTCCTGGAGAAGGCGTACCAGTTCGGACTCACCAAGAACAGCCACATGACGTTCGCCTTCGACGACACCAAAGTCCGAGAGAGGTGAGGGCGTCCCCCCAGGAGGACCTTCTGGTCCACCCGTAGTGACAGTATAAACCATGTGTCGCCCACTTTCAGAGACAGGGGTTGAAGCCCACCCCGGTACTGAAAGTGTACACTTATTTAATCAAAGGGCTGTTTGTTACCAGGCCTTACATGCACGGCATCTGAGGGAGACATGTTGGAAAGCAAGAAATACTAGTAAATAAATGTGTCTGCTTGAACGCACGCACATTTACACACGCACTCACACACACATATGCACACATACATTCACACACGCACATACATGCAAGCACGCACACATTTACACAGGCACACACACACACAAACACACATACATTCACACTCTTCCACACACACACACTCACACATACAGTCACACACTCCTACACACAGGGGTCTGAAGAAGTACACATGAATGGTTGATACTCATGTTCTATAAATGAGAAGGTGTTAAATAAGTGAAAGTCTTCCCCTGCCATCGGAAGCGATATCCTATTCCACACACTGACTGACAGTAAGATTAATGACCGCCAGATGGGAGCTACTCTGTGAAGACTCCCAATAAATACATCATATTCTCTCCCTCTCCCTTTAATGGTCTGCTAGTAGCATTGTAGCGCAACCACATTAGCACGTTTGTCAGACTCATGACAATCTTGAACTATAAAAAACTAAGAATAACTTTCATTCTTGGTCGTGTCACTCGTTGGAGACCGATCACGTTGGAGAGCTGGAACAACCAATAACATTATAGCAGAGTGCGTTCAGTGCTAAACAATAGATGTATAAGATAACCAATGAACTGGCTAACGTACACTGACAACCTGCTTACACTGCCGAAACCGCACGAAAGCAGAAGAATGAGATTTTCGACATAAAATGAAGCTGATCAGGCCAAGAAAACAAATATGAAGTATATATATCGCAAATTTGATTGAATTGACAATATTTCCCCCCAATCATCCAGCTGGGCAACTACTTATATCTGTGACAAATATGTTTTGCAACTATGTTTATTTATTCAGTTTTACCGTGACAAACCACTATGTCAAGAGTTTACTCATGCAGATGTAATGCAAGAAGATTATCACTAAAACGGCCTGACATTTATACTGGGAAGTCAAAATCCCAGGCATGAATGGGTGGTGTTTTAGTAAGCCAATAGCCATCCATCTACGGATGATGCTTCATGTTACTAGAGCCCCAGCTCTAACCCTATCCCCAGCGAAGTGGGAGGAGTTTAGTAACCAGGCCAATAGAAACAGCCTTTCCCAATTCCAAAAGAGCTGAGCTTCTTGCTCTGCAAACATACCCCCGCTTGAAAGACATTCAACTTCCCATATTCCAGACCTTCATATATTTAAGACCACAATCCATCATGGTTTTGAATACTGTGAATCTATTCTGTGTGCGTGTGTGTGTGTTCCCCAGGCTGATCATGGAGTTTGAGCTGAGGACCAAAGAGGACTCTGGGCTGGTTCTGTACATGGCCAGGATCAACCACGCCGACTTTGTCACCATACAGGTGAGGTTACCGGGTACCGGGGCCTCCCCCGGGTCCTCAGGTCAACCCATCAGCATACAGTATGTCCATTCAAATCTAGGACATGTACAGTAGGATAACCTCAGCCTAATGACCACCGTATAAATTCTCCAGTGGACCGACGTGATCACGTGTTCATACATTATTGATCATGAATCTGCTCACCTGTAAAACTCCTCTAACACACTATAAGGTGACACATAAAGGGCTGACCTGAATCCTGGCTCCTGTGTCTCTCTGCAGATCAAGGAGGGCCAGGTGTGTCTGGGCTACGACCTGGGCCACGGCAACACCTCAGGGTGCATCCCCTTCTCCGTCAACGACGGCAACTGGCACAAGGTGCGTCGGCACAGCCACCCCGCTTTCCTCAGCCCTCTCACCCCCCCACCCGTCTGCTCTTCTGGAGCGCCGGGCCTTTCCTCCTCAGCACTTTGCTGAGCTAAAGGCGTTCCTCTCCATCAGGCTTAGCGTTATTACGGCGCCATCGCTCTCGCCCCGGCGTTCCCGTCATAGAAGCCCGCTTTATATCCTTGTGTTTTTGCCGGACACGCTGGCTTCCGGGCAAATGTAACGTGACGAATGGGCGGAGAGTGAGCGAGGAACGAGCGCGTTCGCAATAAGCTCTGACATCATCGTAAGCGATGGCGGTTAAATGTGCTATATTTCTAAACGCGCCGTTGACCGAGTGTTTGTTAGGCAGAGTTTGGGCATTTGTTCTAGAAGTGCGTGCATAGTCGTTTCCTAATTGTCCTTTTATTCTGTTGACACGGTGTGATTGAGTGACCCCCGGACCACCAGTTGTCATTTCCATTATCCAGAATGTTCCTCTCATCCTCTCGCTGTGTTCCTCCTCAGTGCCTCGTCTTTCTCTTTAATTTGCCCTCCCTGTGGTCACAGATCCGTCTGAACCGGAACAAGCAGAGAGCCGTCCTGATGGTGGACGGACGCTACAGCAAACAGATGATCAGCCCCAAGAAGGTCTGCCTCACTCATTATCTATCTCGCTATCTCTATCACTCTCTACCTCTCTCTCCCTCTCTAGTAGAGGGATAGAGACTACCTCTCTCTCACAGAGAAAGAGAGAGAAGACCCCTCTCTCTCTCTGAGAGAGAGGTCTTCTCTCTCACAGAGGGAGAGAGAGAAGACCTCTCTCACAGAGAGAGAGCAGTCTTCTCTCTCTCTCACAGAGGGAGAGAGAGCAGACCTCTCTCTCTGTGAGAGAGCAGACCTCTCTCTCTCTCTCACAGAGAGAGAGGGGTCTTCTCTCTCTCACAGAGGGAGAGAGAGAAGACCTCTCTCTCTGTGAGAGAGCAGACCTCTCTCTCTCTCTCTCACAGCGGGAGAGAGAGCAGACCTCTCCCTCTGTGACAGAGAGAGAGAAGACCTCTCTCTCTCTCTGTGAGAGACCTCTCTCTCTCACAGAGAGAGAGGGGTCTTCTCTCTCTCACAGAGAGAGAGGTCTTCTCTCTCTCCCTCTGTGAGAGAGAGAGAGAAGACCTCCCTCTGTGAGAGAGCAGACCTCTCTCTCTCTCCCTCTGTGAGAGAGAAGACCTCTCTCTCTCTCCCTCTGTGAGAGAGAGAGAAGACCCCTCTCTCTCTGTGAGAGAGGTCTTCTCTCTCTCCCTCTGAGAGAGAGAGAAGACCTCTTCCCTCTGTGAGAGAGAAGACCTCTCTCTCTCTCCCTCTGTGAGAGAGAGAGAAGACCCCTCTCTCTCTGTGAGAGAGGTCTTCTCTCTCTCCCTCTGAGAGAGAGAGAAGACCTCTCTCTCCCTCTGTGAGAGAGCAGACCTCTCTCTCTCACAGAGAGAGAGGGGTCTTCTCTCTCTCACAGAGAGAGAGAGGTCTTCTCTCTCTCTGTGAGAGGTCTTCTCTCTCTCCCTCTGAGAGAGAGAGAGAGAAGACCTCTCTCTCCCTCTGTGAGAGAGCAGACCTCTCTCTCTCTCTCCCTCTGAGAGAGAGAGAGAGAAGACCTCTCTCTCCCTCTGTGAGAGAGCAGACCTCTCTCTCACAGAGAGAGAGAGGTCTTCTCTCTCTCTCTCTCCCTCTGAGAGAGAAGACCTCTCTCTCTGTGAGAGAGCAGACCTCTCTCTCACAGAAAGAGAGAGAGGTCTTCTCTCTCTCTCTCCCTCTGAGAGAGCAGACCTCTCTCTCTCACAGAGAGAGAGAGAGGTCTGCTCTCTCACAGAGGGAGAGAGAGGTCTTCTCTCTCTCTCTCACAGAGGGAGAGAGAGAAGATCTCTCTCCCTCTGTGAGAGAGGTCTTCTCTCTCTCCCTCTGAGAGAGAGAGAGAAGACCTCTCTCTCACAGAGAGGGGTCTTCTCTCTCTCACACAGGGAGAGAGAGAGAGCGGTCTTCTCTCTCTCTCTCACAGAGGGAGAGGGGTCTTCTCTCAGAGGGAGAGAGAGAAGACCTCTCTCTCTGTGAGAGAGACCTCTCTCTCTCTCTCAGAGGGAGAGAGAGAAGCCCTCTGTGAGAGAGGTCTTCTCTCTCTCCCTCTGAGAGAGAGAGAGAAGACCTCTCTCTCACAGAGAGGGGTCTTCTCTCTCTCACACAGGGAGAGAGAGAGAGCGGTCTTCTCTCTCTCTCTCACAGAGGGAGAGGGGTCTTCTCTCAGAGGGAGAGAGAGAAGACCTCTCTCTCTGTGAGAGAGACCTCTCTCTCTCTCTCTCACAAAGAGAGAGAAGACCTCTCTCTCTGTGGGAGGGACCTCTCTCTCTCTCACAGAGAGAGAAAGAGAGAGAGAAGACCTCTCCCTCACAGAGAGAGAGAAGGGTCCTCTCTGTGTGTGAGAGAGACCTCTCTCTCTCTCTCACAGAGAGAGAGGGGTCTTCTCTCTCTCTCTCTCACAGAGGGAGAGAGAGAAGACCTCTCTCTCACAGAGAGAGAGCGGTCTTCTCTCTCTCTCTGACAGAGGGAGAGAGAGAAGACCTCTCTCTCTGTGTGAGAGAGACCTCTCTCTCTCTCACATCTTCTCTCTCTATGAGAGAGCTCTCTCTCATAGAGAGAGAGAGAGAAGACCTGTCTCAGAGAGAGAGAAGGGTCCTCTCTCTGTGTGTGAGAGACCTCTCTCTCTCTCTCACACAGAGAGAGAAGACCTCTCTCTCTCTCTCTCTGTGAGAGAGAGCAAGAGAGAGAGAGGTCTCTCTCTCACACAGAGAAAGAGGACCCTTCTCTCTCTCTCTGAGAGGGAGAGGTCTCTCTCTGTGAGAGAGCAGACCTCTCTCTCTCTCATAGAGAGAGAGAAGACCTCTCTCTCAGGTAGTCTCTATCCCTCTACTAGAGCGGGAGGGATAGGGAGGAGGTCTCCCTATCTCTCTCCCTCTCAGAGAGAGAGAGAGGTCATCTCTCTCCCTCTCTCGTAGAGGGATAGAGACTACCTATCCCTCTACGAGAGAGAGGTAGAGGGAGAGAGAGACTACCTCTCTCTCCCTATCCCTCTACTAGAGAGAGAGGTAGAGAGAGAGACACCTCTACCTCCCTCACACTCTCCAGTTACAGAGATAGTCACATTGGTGGAATATTGTATAGTCTAGTCTGTCAGTGAGAGTATCATGACATAGCCTCTATTCCCAAAGGGACAACAGGTGTGGTGTGTGTTTGACTCTCCCCTGCAGGCTGACCTGCTAGATGTGGTGGGACTCCTGTATGTAGGCGGGCTGCCGCAAAACTACACCAGCAAGAGGATAGGACCGGTAAATACAGCTCCCACACACACGTACACTCTCACACACACTCACTCACACAAACGATGAAATTGAAAATCAAAGATGTTTGTATAACTTAACAAATACATCCTTGTGTGTCTGTAGATTCTCTACAGTATCAACGGCTGTATTCGGAACTTCAAAATGGTGGGAGGACCCATCAGTAGTGCTGCAGGTATGTTTTCTTCTATTAACTATTGTTAATTATAAGCTGCTTCTTTATTGTTTCTTAATGAACTCATTGCTCTCTCTCCCTCTCCCTCTCTCTCTCTCTCTCTCCAGGTCGCCTTGGAGACTTCAACCTTGACATGGCGTCGCCCAACTCCACACACATGGTGGGAAGATGCTTCGTAGCCACGGAGACGGGCACCTACTTTGCTGGCACGGGCTACCTTAAAGCAGGTGAGAACATGCCGCACTGAGCGGCCACACAGTCAACACACACGCACACACACACACACATGCACTCACCTTTCTAGCCTCTCAATCTGTCTGGTAAAGCACAATTTTTTTTCTTTCATGGTTATTTTGTAATGCGGTATATGTTAACATGAATGTGAAATGTGTTCAACTTTGGGCACAAAGTGCTGCTAGTGAGCCAATGGAATGGGTGTCTGCCCCTGTACTGACTGTGTGTCCCCCCAGTGTCCACCTACCGGGTGGGTCTGGACGTGTCCATGGCACTGGAGTTCAGGACCAGCCGGGCCAACGGAGTCCTTCTGGCCATCAGTAACCAGGGCAACGACGGGCTGGGCCTGGAGATCAGCCAGGGCAAGGTACACAACACACACAAAGACACACACAGATACACACACACAGAGACACTGACACACAGACAAACACACACATACAGACAGACACACAGAAACATAAACACACACACACACACACACACACACACACACACACACACACACACACATTCCCCCTTGTGGGGCTGGTTGTCATGGATACGTTTGTTTTCAAACCCAACCCCTGGCGTGTTTCTGGCCCCCCGTCTCACCAGGTCCTGTTCCACGTGGACAACGGCGCCGGGCGCATCACGGCTGAGCACGTCCCCGGGGGGGGGGGACTCTGTGATGGCCAGTGGCACGCGGTGGTGGCCCACAAG
Organism: Pollachius pollachius; assembly: GCF_949987615.1. Lineage (NCBI taxonomy): Eukaryota > Metazoa > Chordata > Actinopteri > Gadiformes > Gadidae > Pollachius > Pollachius pollachius. The sequence continues at coordinate 13,935,938 of NC_136949.1, read as the reverse complement.
CTGCGCCACCGCCTGGAGCTGGAGGTGGACGGCTGGAAGAGCCAGGCCGAGAGCCCCCACACGCGCTCCAACACCTGCGACACCAACGACCCCATCTACGTGGGCGGGTACCCCAGTACGTAGACACACACACACACACAAAAACACGCATATATATATGTACACACAAATATATACAAACGCACACATGAACCCACAGTTTAACACACGCATATATACATGCACGCATACACACGATTATACACACACACACACACACACACACACTCTAAGACACAATTATACAGAAGGCAGAAGGATGGATCACGCGGGATTAATACATATTTATCCTCTGTGACGTGGAAGTGGACAGGGGAGACGAAGGAGGTGGGGTCATTACAGTATGCCGAGGTCACCTGATGACATGTGCAGGACTTCCTTTGAGATCTCTCCCCCCTCTCTCCCCCCTCCCTCCAGGCGGTGTGCGGCAGGCCGCTCTCTCCACCCCCACCTCCTTCCGGGGCTGCATGCGGAACCTCAGGATCACCAAGGCCTCCAGGACCATGGAGGTGCACTTCAACAAGGCGCTGGAGATCCGGGGCGTCCAGCCACTGTCCTGCCCCGCCGTGGCGGCCTGAGCTCCCCCCCACCCCTCTACCCCCACCTCCCTTTATCCTCCCCTCCTCTTTCCTGCTTCCCTGCGGGCTCCTGCTCCTCCTCTCTGGAAGACGCTCTTGTATTTCGGTCACACAGCGTGTTTCAATGTGTTTCAACATGGGTTTTTTCACCTGGCTAAATGTGTTGCTTTTGTGTTGTTAACGGACCCCCTGTGGAGGAAGTGTTGCGCGTGAGCGATGTTTCTTAGGTTGTGTTGGCGAAAAGAAAACATATTGTATTTGGTACTGCTGCACTTAAAAAAGGGAAAAAGAAAACACGCACACACACAGATAGTCTTAAGAGCCTTATGCTGCTCCCCGGTACTGAACGTCTGCATACAGGGCCTCCATATGGCCCTGACACCCCTTATACGCTGCTCCCTTAACACACGCCCTCCTACGCCCGCTCCACCGGTTCAACAGAGTCCACAAGGAGCTCCCTGATAGTCTCAGAACGTTTGCATGGTGTGGTTAAATATATGTAATCTGTTGTTTCTGCAGAAATATATTTCTGTTCGCATCAAACTACTGGTCCTGTGTCTGCCTCTTTGCTTGTCTTTTCTTTACTTTAATTGCAGGGCATACACAGTGTATAATGTATAATTGTACATTATCCCTTACATATATGAAGGAAGGCAAAGCTCTTACCACTAAACCACATTGCATTAAAAACTTGACCCTAAATATCGAGTTTGTTTTCCTCTCCGATTGTTTATCCTGCAATATGAATGGCAGGTTTTAGAATTGCTACGGCAATGTGTACCTAAGGATGGACCCGATAGATGGAGATGCTCCTGGACCTGCTCAAGAGTCACGGCTATCTTTGGCGACCTACCTGAGCAATGCACTGCAAGTATTGATGCGTAATACTGATACTGTCCACTAGATGGCCCCATCACTCGCCCATCAGAACCTGCAGTAAGAAAGGAATACAATCAGAAGACTGCAAAAGGAAGGACGATGATTACGCAAATTGTAGCCTATATTACTAATTATTAAAACAAACATAATTATAGTTTAAGCAAAATTAAATCCTTCCAAGTACATCCCCAGTGTGTCCATAATATAATATCCATTTATCATTGCATAGAACAAAAAAGTCAAAATTATATATATATATGTTCTTTAGCGCCTATATCCACTTTATTTTTTACTAAGAGTTTCCCATCAAATTATTTTTTTTATTTTATCTCTGACTAATGTCAAAGTTGATTCCATAGACACCATGACCAAAAATGTATAAGTAAAATTCACCATAAGTCTCCTACTTTTCACATTAGAGTTTACGTTATTATATCTGCACTTTAAACATATTACCACAAGGAGGCGTCGTGCAACAGGATAAATACTTATCAACATTTTTATCTAACCACGATTGTCATTACTTTATCCAGTAATTATATTACATCATGACATAACTTGCAATCAAATAGGGTTCTTCAAGGTGGTCCGTTTTGTAAAAATATTAACATAAGTGGCCATAAGGTGGGGTGATGTGTAGTGAGTGCTTTTCCCAAAAGAAAAATTACTATCGGCGTAGGCTATGTCTGATGACTTCTGAGTCATCAGAAGTCATCACTCCGGGGATATTTTCGGTCAGAGGCGTAAAAACCTCCAATACATTTAGTGCTTTAGTCTTTGAAAAACTTAGACGGGGACACTGCCCTTAGAATTCATAAAGCAGTTTCTCTCACCCTATTTTTTCCTAAATTGCAAAGGAATTGATGACCAATTAGTTTTTTTTCTCTGATCAAAGTAGCTGAGATCAAGAACATCCATAAAATCAGCTGTAATAAACAGGGATCAGCCAGACACTTCACCCAAACTAAGGCCTCCTCCTTACACCATATGATTTTCACAAGAATATTTATATGGTGAAGACTTTAACATGGAAAATGCCTCAGTTCATGTTGAAGGACAACTTGAGGGCATATGGTTTTAAGTTGGTTTAATCCGTTTTCCCTTAATGTTGGTGGAAAATAGCAAACTACAACCTGGCATGATATGTCACCTATTGTTGTACAATATATGTCTTATTGTGAATGGTCCCTAACTTTAAACAATTAAATTATAAACTAAAAATTATTAATGAAGGCCAGAATACCTTACACCTGATTTACCTAACCCAATGTATTATGCGTGGGCAGCACAGTAATGAGGAGGGAGGGACATGTCTCATGCCATGCACCGATTTATCTTTAGTCAATTTAATTAATTTACATGTAAAAGTGGGTGTGAAACACCAACTGGTTGAATAGATGCATGAATGCCATAAAATAATCGCGTACCTGTAGCTGCCTCTCGGGAAGGGAAAGTATTCTACCTCGCAGCTATTCCACCAATCAAAATACCAGAAATATGAGCATTTTAGGCCCCGTTTACACGAGGACGCTTGCGGGTAAAAACAACAAAATATCTAATCTGAAGTGCCTTTCATTTAGACGGTGACGGCGTTTTTGGGGCTTAAAAACGCAAAAATCTGAAACCACCCTCCAGAGCGGAAAACTAGAACACGCTCCGCCGTAGCGTTTCCGTCTACACTGCCAAGACGCAAAACTGCTCTGATCTGCTCCCGTAGCGTACGCGTTTACGTCACATACAGCGCCAGTACAGGAAAATAAACAAACATGTTGGATTATTTCCATGCGTCGGACCGTCAAGCTGCTCTGGCAGCTTTAATAAACTGAGTCTTTCCACGAAATGTACAGGATATGTACAGATAGTATTACTGAACAGAGAAGGAACTGTAATTATGTTTTGGTTTTCGCGGCGCAGATAAGAGAAGAAGGAAGATTCGACGCATGCGCTCAGACATGGCGGTGTTGCGTGATGGTGTATCACAGCACCACCTAGCCGCCTGACATGCATACCCAATCAAAATTCACACACTTTTGCGTCACCGTATGCACACAGATTTCCTCCCGAAAACGCTCGTCTAAACGCGGAATAAAAAGTGAAGACGCAACGCCACTTTTGCGTCTTCTGTTCAGACCGTCATCATGTCAACATAGCCTTATGCTGCTCCCCGGTACTGAACGTCTGCATACAGGGCCTCCATATGGCCCTGACACCCCTTATACGCTGCTCCCTTAACACACGCCCTCCTACGCCCGCTCCACCGGTTCAACAGAGTCCACAAGGAGCTCCCTGATAGTCTCAGAACGTTTGCATGGTGTGGTTAAATATATGTAATCTGTTGTTTCTGCAGAAATATATTTCTGTTCGCATCAGACTACTGGTCCTGTGTCTGCGTCTTTGCTTGTCTTTTCTTTACTTTAATTGCAGGGCATACACAGTGTATAATTTATAATTGTACATTATCCCTTACATATATGAAGGAAGGCAAAGCTCTTACCACTAAACCACATTGCATTAAAAACTTGACCCTAAATATCGAGTATGTTTTCCTCTCCGATTGTTTATCCTGCAATATGAATGGCAGGTTTTAGAATTGCTACGGCAATGTGTACCTAAGGATGGACCCGATAGATGGAGATGCTCCTGGACCTGCTCAAGAGTCACGGCTATCTTTGGCGACCTACCTGAGCAATGCACTGCAAGTATTGATGCGTAATACTGATACTGTCCACTAGATGGCCCCATCACTCTCGCCCATCAGAACCTGCAGTAAGAAAGGAATACAATCAGAAGACTGCAAAAGGAAGGACGATGATTACGCAAATTGTAGCCTATATTAATAATTATCAAAACAAACATAATTATAGTTTAAGCAAAATTAAATCCTTCCAAGTACATCACCAGTGTGTCCATACTATAATATCCATTTATCATTGCATAGAACAAAAAAGTCCAAATTATATATATATATATATGTTCTTTACCTCCTATATCCACTTTATTTTTTACTAAGAGTTTCCCGTCAAATTATCTTTTTATTTTATCTCTGACTAATGTCAAAGTTGATTCCATAGACACCATGACCAAAAATGCATAAGTAAAATTCACCATAAGCCTCCTACTTTTCACATTAGAGTTTACGTTAGTATATCTGCACTTTAATCATATTACCACAAGGTGGCGTCGTGCAACAGGATAAATACTTATCAACGTTTATATCTAACCACGATTGTCATTACTTTATCCAGTAATTATATTACATCATGACATAACTTGTAATCAAATAGGGTTCTTCAAGGTGGTCCGTTTTGTAAAAATATTAACATAAGTGGCCATAAGGTGGGGTGATGTGTAGTGAGTGCTTTTCCCAAAGAAAAGTTACTATCGGCGTAGGCTATGTCTGATGACTTCTGAGTCATCAGAAGTCATCCCTCCGGGGATATTTTCGGTCAGAGGAGTAAAAACCTCCAATACATTTAGTGCTTTAGTCTTTGAAAAACTTAATCGGGGACACTGCCCATACCATTCATAAAGCAGTTTCTCTCACCCTATTTTTTCCTAAATTGCAAAGGAATTGATGACCAATTAAGTTTTCTTTCTCTGATCAAAGTAGCTGAGATCAAGAACATCCATAAAATCAGCTGTAATAAATAGGGATCAGCCAGACACTTCACCCAAACTAAGGCTTCCTCCTTACACCATATGATTTTCACAAGATTTTTATTTTTGTAAAGACTTTTATATGGAGAAGACTTTTATACGGAAAATGCCGCAGTTCATGTTGAAGGACAACTTGAGGGCATATGGTTTTAAGTTGTTTTAATCCGTTTTCCCTTAATGTTGGTGGAAAATAGCAAACTATAACCTGGCATGATATGTCACCTCTTGTTGTACAATATATGTCTTATTGTGAATGGTCCCTAACTTGAAATAATTAAATTATAAACTAAAAATTATTGATGAAGGCCAGAATACCTTACACCTGATTTACGTAACCCAATTTATTATGCGTGGGCGGCACAGTAATGAGGGGGGAGGGACATGTCTCATGCCATGCACCGATTTATCTTTAGTCAATTTAATTAATTTACATGTAAAAGTGGGTGTGAAACACCAACTGGTTGAATAGATGCATGAATGCCATAAAATAATCACGTACCTGTAGCTGCCTCTCGCGAAGGGGAAGTATTCTACTTCGCAGCTATTCCACCAATCAAAATACCAGAAATATGAGCATTTTAGGCCCCGTTTACACGAGGACGCTTGTGGGTAAAAACGACAAAATATTTTATCGGAAGTGCCTTTCGTTTAGACGGTGACGGCGTTTTTGGGGCTTAAAAACGCAAAAATCTGAAACCACCCTCCAGAGCGGAAAACTTGAACACGCTCCGCCGTAGCGTTTCCGTCTACACTGCCAAGACGCAAAACTGCTCTGATCTGCTCACGTCGCGAACGCGTTTACGTCACATACAGCGCCAGTACAGGGCAATAAACAAACATGTTGGATTATTTCCATGCGTCGGACCGTCAAGCTGCTCTGGCAGCTTTAATAAACGTACAGGAGTCTTTCCACGAAATGTACAGGATATGTACAGATAGTATTACTGAACAGAGAAGGATTTGTAATTATGTTTTGGTTTTCGCGGCGCAGATAAGAGAAGAAGGAAGATTCTACGCATGCGCTCAGACATGGCGGTGGTGTGTGATAGTGTATCACAGCACCACCTAGCCGCCTGACATGCATACCCAATCGAAATCCACACACTTTTGCGTCACCGTATGCACGCAGATTTCCTCCCGAAAACGCTTGTCTAAACGCGGAATAAAAAGTGAAGACTAACTAGACGTGTCGTTTAACATTTTCGTTTTTTATTTCTTTACCTTGTTCCAATTTCGGATCTATCAGTCACAGTGAAAACCGGGGACATTTCCGGGGACAGCAGTAGCCAGGGACAGGTCACTGAAAACGGGGATTGTATCTAAACCACGTCATAAGCATGTTAAGGGTGCACTGATGTATCGGTCTCCATGACAATTTGGAAGCCAATTAAGTTTCTGGTCTTGCAGCATAGGTAATTACACAACTAGAAGAGCAGGTTGGATGGATGGCTGCACCAGCTCATAATAGTATATTTGACTTCCTTTACTTATATTCATAGTTAAAAACTAGTTACATATCTTGTAGAAGGGTACGTTTGTGTATATTTCAGTATCAGCATTGTGTGTGTGTGTCTGTGTGTGTTTGTGTCTATGTTTTGAGATAATTCTGCGTGTGTGTTCGTATATTTTAGTATCAGAATAGACTGTGTGTGTCTTTGAGGTAATTGTGTGTGTCTATATTTCAGTATCAGAATTAGGATGTAATGGAATCAGTATGGTTGGAAGTCATCGTGTGCGACGATGAACAGAACAACAGATGCCCCTCTTTAAACATGACCCTTTATTGTCACAGCGTCCTGTCACACAGGCAGTGGAAATCAAACCCGCAGCCCGCCCAACAGCGTCTGAGTGGGAGCAGGGTGGAATGTCTCGGAGAACAACAGCATCACCTCGACCCCAACGAGTAGACAATACATGTTGTGTTTATTTGTGCAGTATTCACTGTGCTACTGTAATCAGCGATCATGATCATTAAAATAAAAAGGCCAATACATTTACAGCTAGCTGGATCTGGACAAAAAAATAGAGTGGTATAGTGTGTGAGCGTGCATTTTGAAGTAAATAGATGCAGCACAGAGATTATCTTCTTTTCTGCCAATTCTTCAAGTCACATGATGTTCCTTTTAAGGCCTAGGTGCCAAGAAAGTTGGTGTATTTTAGTACTGCGATACATATCACATCTTAAGAGCCGCAAGAGGCAGACTGGCTTGGTCGTGCTTTAAGATATGAAACAAAATAAAAATGTGACCATCGATTTTTGGAATGCAAACAGTTCAGTGGGGAGTGTTTTAGCGCCAACATGCTGCACCCCACTCCCTACACACCCATGCCCCCGGTACCCATGTACACTGTGCAGCTCAAAGACAGATCTCTAGCTGCGTGGATTAACCGATTATCCCCGGTTCCTATGACGTGTTGCAGAAGGCTCCTCCTCTTGTGGTTTGGAGCAGTGGAAGAGCTCTGTGGGATCGTGTTGGTCCAGGAGGTTTTCTGTTTGGTTTTTGAATAAGACCCCGCTCATGAGGCAGCCAGGGGGTTTGTTTAGGGTGACGCATAATCATTCTATTCGGGGATGGGGTGTTTGGGGGGCGGGGGGTGCGTGCCGCTGTCCTTGCGTTCAGTCCCTGGGTGACTCATTGACCTAAGGGATGGTAGGGGCCAATTCAATTCTAAGGGGGGGGTGTTGTGCTGGATGGTGTTGGAGGCAGGGTCAGGGTTAGGGTCTGAGTCCTCTCAGGCGGTGCTGGCCCCACCTCTAGGTGCAGGGGGGGGGTCTCATCAGGACGACTGCATCAGGCCAGTCAGCCGCTTGCCCGTCAGAGACTTGCCCTGAAAGATTTTAATAAATGCATAAGTAACTAAATGTGTTACTAATAGTGGGGGGGGGGGTTGGAACTTAATGCAAGCCAGACTATACAAAAAAATGATACACAAGAATGTGTAGTTCTCTCACTTCAAGAAACAATAATGAATGACTTCTACCTGTTCTTCACAGAATATTTATTGAATGTTATAATGTGGGGGATTCTTATCACACCCTTTTCACTGACTCTATTCTTCTAACGATTGTGTCTTGGTGTGAGCTGCTGTAACACTGTATAAAGCACCTGTCTACCTAGCCTAGCTGAGGGGAGGGGCATCGTGCAGTACCGCTACTCACCACACTGCGGGTGAACTTCTCCAGGGAGGTGCGTCGGCCCTGCTCCGCCTCAGGCTGGCCCCGGGGCCACACGGGGAAGGAGGGAGGGAGAGGAGACAGAGTGAAGAAGAGCTCGATGGTTCCTGGCCAACGCTCACACACACGCACACACACACACACACACACACACACAACACACGCGCCCACCGAGGCACGTGTGGGCGTGGGACTACATTGGAGCAGTGACACACGCACACACACACACACACACACACACACACACACACACACACGTACCTTACGCACACACACACACACACACACACAACACACGCGCTCACCGAGGCACGTGTGGGCGTGGGACTACATTGGAGCAGTGACACACGCACACACACACACACACACACACACACACACACACACACACGTACCTTCTTCCTGGTAATCAGAAGGTCCTGGTACGCATTGGAGCGTAGGAAGCGTGTGTAGCTGTCACTTTTCATCAGCTTGTAGATGTGGTCCTGAGATGGAGGGAGACACAGACCAAACGAGACATAGATAAGAGAAAAAGCCAAAAAGCTGAAGAAATGGGAAGATGTGTCTCAGTCAATATGTGGGTGTTATCATGCTAGTGAATAACTTTGTGTGTGTGTGTGTGTGTGTGTGTGTGTATGTGTGTTTGCTAATGGTGTGTGAAACAGGGCACCACTGTAAACATGGCCTTCACTGGAGGAAGAAGCTACAGACACAAATTGTCGGAGATGAAAAATAGCGACATTATCTAATTCCTTTTTGAAACCTTGTCTCAGGAAGTTCAACCGCATACCACCAGCTCAATGCCCCACTTTCTTCCACGTTCGTAGACAGAAAACTAAAGCTCCTGGGGGTTTAAAACAGGGTCTACCATTAGCTCTGCTTCTGTACTTTAGTCTACTGATTCATTTTAGCATAATTAATCCTCATTTCTTCAGCTTCCCTTGAATTCATACGTTGGTTGACAGAAGCATGTGTGGGCATCGGTTGGCTTAAATGAAAACTAAACAACCTCATTCAATAAGTACCAGCCCAATATCCAAATAAAAAAAGGCCTTCTCTTGCCAACATCTGGTGAATACTTTTTATATATTTGTGAGTGGGCATATGGCTGTTGGCTTCCTCTTCGCTGTCTATTGCATAAGCCACTCACACTCCAAACATTCAGATTTGGGGGGCTGTGGCCAGAACGTTTGATTGACGTATCCTGGTAACCCAAAACGGCCAGTTTAACAATAAGGGTACATTCATTTACCATAAATTAACATTAGTGAATGTCTTAATAAGCATAAACTAATGTTAATTAACAGTTAACTAACGGCCTAGTTATCATTTATAAATCGTGTTCATGGTTACTTATGGTGTTCCTGAAAACGAAGGTATTAATATAAACATTTTTGTAACTAATGCTAATTATTGTACATTTGTACTTAGTAATTACATATTGTAATTGTTGAGTACAAATTGAATCCATATCTGCGTATATATTTTGATATTCAACGTGTTTAAAGGTCGTATCCGCATCCCTATCTCAATCTACTAGATCCAGGCGTGGCGTCTCCTTCAAACAGTACCCCCACAGTGAGGCCCACCTGGGCGTCCTCGTAGCTGTAGCGGCCCGGGTCCTTCAGGTTGTGTCCGGTGCGCTCGTAGCTGTGGGAGTCCAGGTTGATGGTGCTGGGCGCGCCCTCCGCCAGGAACTCGGCCCAGATCTCCTGCGTGCGCTCGGCCACCTCCAGCAGGGGGCGCTGCTTGAGGTCCTGCACCGCCAGCCAGAACCTGCAGGGACGCCGCGCCAGTCCAACACTCAGACAGAGTGGGCCGTTTGAAGCCCACAGGCCCGAAATAGCTCTGGGCCGCACGGAGGCAGCTGGGCGTTGAGTGTAGTGTGTGTGTGTGTGTGTGTGTGTGTGTGTGTGTGTGTGTGTGTGTGCATCAAACAGTCTAACTAAACACTGGAGAACTGGCTTCACTGAGCAGTGAAACAGCTGGGGCTGAACTACACCTTCTGGACGGGGCTGGGGGTGGAGGTTAGGAACAAGGTTCCACACTAGGGGTGTTCCATGACGTTATTCCATACGAAGTACATGCTGTTTCAGGGTGTAACATTGCTTACTACATGTGTAATTATTGTCAAGTGTGACCGTAATACTAATTAGCATAACGCATTTATATCAGTCAAATGGTGCATTTTGTTTTTAGCTAGCCAGGCAGCATAGATTGGAGACGCTTTCCGAACTAAGAGAAAGAGAGAACGAGAGACGGGGGAAATCACTTCCTCTCGACTCTAGCAGTGAACAGTGGCAGGCACTAGGAGGTCAGGACGGGAACGAGATGTGGTGGGTACTGGGGGAAGCGCGCGCGCAGGGAAATGTGTGTTGCCTCTCGTGCGTGCATGCGTGTGTGATGATAACTGTGAGGCACAATTGACATTGGCATTCAGCAGACGGTTTTATCCAAAGCCACTTACATAAATACATTATTCTCTTTGTCTTTAGAAAGAGAAAAACAACAATATATCGCTGTCGATACAGTAAGGATGTTCATAGAACAAGCGCCATGCACTTGCAAATGCTAGGTTCACCCATTTCCCGTATACAACAAAGATAGCTAGGATAAGACGCTACACGATGCTTGATACTATTTTTAAGTGCCAGGACCAGGGGCGTAGGAATGAGTTTAACATTGGGGGGGACACATATTGGAAACCTGACAGATCCGTTAATGGTTTGAACAGAAATATGTCATAAATTAACTACACTGAAAAAATTCACAAATATATTTTATTCTACTAAAAAGATACATTTGTAAATGTAAAGGAAAACACATTTTGAATGGCAGTAATGAACTGATAAATATCAAATCAATTCTTTAATTGCACGCTCAATCATCCAGTTTTTTAGAATAAGAAGCGGTGACAAGACGCTGTGTTGCGCTTTCAAAATAAAATAAATATATATTTTATATTTATATATATATATTTCATATTTTTCTCCCCCCGGTATAATTTTTAGGTGGGATAAATGCGCCTGTCTCCAATATTGGAGGGGACACGTC